>NW_026696955.1:0-124992 GCF_030435755.1 Ochotona princeps | reverse complement strand
TGTGAATGTGGAGTTGGTGGCATGTGAAACCCGCATGTGGAGCATTCGTTTGTGTGGGATGCTCTACCAGGTTCATTCCTAGATAATGTACTCAAAGGGCACTAAGCATAGAGTGTGAAAACTGAGTTTCCTTGAGAGCTGCTTGGAAGCCTGATGGTGTGTGAAGTTAGTGAGCCAAATGGAGTTGTTCTCCCACAAGAACCACTCGGCCTATCCTTCTTCAATATGCCCTTCACCAACATGCAGTGTTTCCTTGATTGAATTAGCTCTCACACCAATATTTGCGTCTAGAGCCTTTGCATTGAGAGCTATCTGAAAACGGCTGTGGCGCTGAAGTTGCCTGTGAATGTGGAGTTGGTGGCATGTGAAACCCGCATGTGGAGCATTCGTTTGTGTGGGATGCTCTACCAGGTTCATTCCTAGATAATGCACTCAAAGGGCACTAAGCATAGAGTGTGAAAACTGAGTTTCCTTGAGAGCTGCTTGGAAGCCTGATGGTGTGTGAAGTTAGTGAGCCAAATGGATTTGTTCTCCCACAAGAACCACTCGGCTGATCCTTCTTCAATATGCCCTTCACCAACATGCAGTGTTTCCTTGATTGAATTAGCTCTCACACCAATATTTGCGTCTAGAGCCTTTGCATTGAGGGCTATCTGAAAACGGCTGTGGCGCTGAAGTTGCCTGTGAATGTGGAATTGGTGGCATGTGAAACCCGCATGTGGAGCATTCGTCTGTGTGGGATGCTCACCAAGCCTCATTTCAGTCCAACGCTCTCAAAGGGCACTAAACATAGAGTGTGAAAACTGAGTTTCCTTGAGAGCTGCTTGGAAGCCTGATGGTGTGTGAAGTTAGTGAGCCAAATGGAGTTGTTCTCACACAAGAACCACTCGACTGATCCTTCTTCAATATGCCCTTCACCAACATGCAGTGTTTCCTTGATTGAATTAGCTCTCACACCAATATTTGCGTCTAGCGCCTTTGCATTGAGAGCTTTCTGAAAACGGCTGTGGCGCTGAAGTTGCGTGTGAATGTGGAGTTGGTGGCATGTGAAACCCGCATGTGGAGCATTCGTTTGTGTGGGATGCTCTACCAGGTTCATTCCTAGATAATGTACTCAAAGGGCACTAAGCATAGAGTGTGCAAAATGAGTTTCCTTGAGAGCTGCTTGGAAGCCTGATGGTGTGTGAAGTTAGTGAGCCAAATGGAGTTGTTCTCCCACAAGAACCACTCGGCCTATCCTTCTTCAATATGCCCTTCACCAACATGCAGTGTTTCCTTGATTGAATTAGCTCTCACACCAATATTTGCGTCTAGAGCCTTTGCATTGAGAGCTATCTGAAAACGGCTGTGGCGCTGAAGTTGCCTGTGAATGTGGAGTTGGTGGCATGTGAAACCCGCATGTGGAGCATTCGTTTGTGTGGGATGCTCACCAAGCCTCATTTCAGTCCTACGCTCTGAAAGGGCACTAAACATAGAGTGTTAAAACTGAGTTTCCTTGAGAGCTGCTTGGAAGCCTGATGGTGTGTGACGTTAGTGAGCCAAATGGAGTTGTTCTCCCTCAAGAACCACTCGGCTGATCCTTCTTCAATATGCCCTTCACCAACATGCAGTGTTTCCTTGATTGAATTAGCTCTCACACCAATATTTGCGTCTAGAACCTTTGCATTGAGGGCTATCTGAAAACGGCTGTGGCGCTGAAGTTGCATGTGAATGTGGAGTTGGTGGCATGTGAAACCCGCATGTGGAGCATTCGTTTGTGTGGGATGCTCAACTAGCTTCATTTCAGTCCTAGGCACTCAAAGGGCACTAAGCATAGAGTGTGAAAACTGAGTTTCCTTGAGAGCTGCTTTTAAGCCTGATGGTGTGTGAAGTTAGTGAGCCAAATGGAGTTGTTCTCCCACTAGAACCACTCAGCTGATCCTTCTCCAATATGCCCTTCACCAACATGCAGTGTTTCCTTGATTGAATTAGCTCTCACAACAATATTTGCGTCTAGAGCCTTTGCATTGAGGGCTATCTGAAAACGGCTGTGGCGCTGAAGTTGCCTGTGAATGTGGAGATGGTGGCATGTGAAACCCGCATGTGGAGCATTCCTTTGTGTGGGATGCTCTACCAGGTTCATTCCTAGATAATGCACTCAAAGGGCACTAAGCATAGAGTGTGAAAACTGAGTTTCCTTGAGAGCTGCTTGGGGGCCTGATGGTGTGTGACGTTAGTGAGCCAAATGGAGTTGTTCTCCCCCAAGAACCACTCGGCTGATCCTTCTTCAATATGCCCTTCACCAACATGCAGTGTTTCCTTGATTGAATTAGCTCTCACACCAATATTTGCGTCTAGAGCCTTTGCATTGAGGGCTATCTGAAAACGGCTGTGGCGCTGAAGTTGCCTGTGAATGTGGAGTTGCTGGCATGTGAAACCCGCATGTGGAGCATTCGTTTGTGTGGGATGCTCTACCAGGTTCATTCCTAGATAATGTACTCAAAGGGCACTAAGCATAGAGTGTGCAAAATGAGTTTCCGTGAGAGCTGCTTGGAAGCCTGATTGTGTGTGAAGTTAGTGAGCCAAATGGAGTTGTTCTCCCACAAGAACCACTCGGCTGATCCTTCTTCAATATGCCCTTCACCAACATGCAGTGTTTCCTTGATTGAATTAGCTCTCACACCAATATTTGCGTCTAGAGCCTTTGCATTGAGAGCTATCTGAAAACGGCTGTGGCGCTGAAGTTGCCTGTGAATGTGGAGTTGGTGGCATGTGAAACCCGCATGTGGAGCATTCGTTTGTGTGGGATGCTCTACCAGGTTCATTCCTAGATAATGCACTCAAAGGGCACTAAGCATAGAGTGTGAAAACTGAGTTTCCTTGAGAGCTGCTTGGAAGCCTGATGGTGTGTGAAGTTAGTGAGCCAAATGGATTTGTTCTCCCACAAGAACCACTCGGCTGATCCTTCTTCAATATGCCCTACACCAACATGCAGTGTTTCCTTGATTGAATTAGCTCTCACACCAATATTTGCGTCTAGAGCCTTTGCATTGAGGGCTATCTGAAAACGGCTGTGGCGCTGAAGTTGCCTGTGAATGTGGAATTGGTGGCATGTGAAACCCGCATGTGGAGCATTCGTTTGTGTGGGATGCTCACCAAGCCTCATTTCAGTCCAACGCTCTCAAAGGGCACTAAACATAGAGTGTGAAAACTGAGTTTCCTTGAGAGCTGCTTGGAAGCCTGATGGTGTGTGACGTTAGTGAGCCAAATGGAGTTGTTCTCACACAAGAACCACTCGACTGATCCTTCTTCAATATGCCCTTCACCAACATGCAGTGTTTCCTTGATTGAATTAGCTCTCACACCAATATTTGCGTCTAGAGCCTTTGCATTGAGGCTATCTGAAAACGGCTGTGGCGCTGAAGTTGCCTGTGAATGTGGAGTTGCTGGCATGTGAAACCCGCATGTGGAGCATTCGTTTGTGTGGGATGCTCTACCAGGTTCATTCCTAGATAATGTACTCAAAGGGCACTAAGCATAGAGTGTGCAAAATGAGTTTCCTTGAGAGCTGCTTGGAAGCCTGCATGGTGTGTGAAGTTAGTGAGCCAAATGAAGTTGTTCTCCCACAAGAACCACTCGGCTGATCCTTCTTCAATATGCCCTTCACCAACATGGCAGTGTTTCCTTGATTGAATTAGCTCTCACACCAATATTTGCGTCTAGAGCCTTTGCATTGAGGGCTATCTAAAAACAGCTGTGGCGCTGAAGTTGCCTGTGAATGTGGAGTTGGTGGCATGTGAAACCCGCATGTGGAGCATTCGTTTGTGTGGGATGCTCACCAAGCCTCATTTCAGTCCAACGCTCTCAAAGGGCACTAAACATAGAGTGTGAAAACTGAGTTTCCTTGAGAGCTGCTTGGAAGCCTGATGGTGTGTGACGTTAGTGAGCCAAATGGAGTTGTTCTCCACAAGAACCACTCGGCTGATCCTTCTTCAATATGCCCTTCACCAACATGCAGTGTTTCCTTGATTGAATTAGCTCTCACACCAATATTTGTGTCTAGAGCCTTTGCATTGAGAGCTATCTGAAAACGGCTGTGGCGCTGAAGTTGCCTGTGAATGTGGATTTGGTGGCATGTGAAACCCGCATGTGGAGATTCGTTTGTGTGGGATGCTCACCTAGCTTCATTTCAGTCCTAGGCACTCAAAGGGCACTAAGCATAGAGTGTGAAAACTGAGTTTCTTGAGAGCTGCTTGGAAGCCTGATGGTGTGTGACGTTAGTGAGCCAAATGGAGTTGTTCTCACACAAGAACCACTCGGCTGATCCTTCTTCAATATGACCTTCACCAACATGCAGTGTTTCCTTGATTGAATTAGCTCTCACACCAATATTTGCGTCTAGAGCCTTTGCATTGAGGGCTATCTGAAAACGGCTGTGGCGCTGAAGTTGCCTGTGAATGTGGAGTTGCTGGCATGTGAAACCCGCATGTGGAGCATTCGTTTGTGTGGGATGCTCTACCAGGTTCATTCCTAGATAATGTACTCAAAGGGCACTAAGCATAGAGTGTGCAAAATGAGTTTCCTTGAGAGCTGCTTGGAAGCCTGATGGTGTGTGAAGTTAGTGAGCCAAATGGAGTTGTTCTCCACAAGAACCACTCGGCTGATCCTTCTTCATATGCCCTTCACCAACATGCAGTGTTTTCCTTGATTGAATTAGCTCTCACACCAATATTTGCGTCTAGAGCCTTTGCATTGAGGGCTATCTAAAAACAGCTGTGGCGCTGAAGTTGCCTGTGAATGTGGAGTTGGTGGCATGTGAAACCCGCATGTGGAGCATTCGTTTGTGTGGGATGCTCTACCAGGTTCATTCCTAGATAATGCACTCAAAGGGCACTAAGCATAGAGTGTGAAAACTGAGTTTCCTTGAGAGCTGCTTGGAAGCCTGATGGTGTGTGACGTTAGTGAGCAAATGGAGTTGTTCTCCCACAAGAACCACTCGGCTGATCCTTCTTCAATATGCCCTTCACCAACATGCAGTGTGTTCCTTGATTGAATTAGCTCTCACACCAATATTTGCGTCTAGAGCCTTTGCATTGAGGGCTATCTGGAAACGGCTGTGGCGCTGAAGTTGCTTGTGAATGTGGAGTTGGTGGCATGTGAAACCCGCATGTGGAGCATTCGTTTGTGTGGGATGCTCACCTAGCTTCATTTCAGTCCCAGGCACTCAAAGGGCACTAAGCATAGAGTGTGAAAACTGAGTTTCCTTGAGAGCTGCTTGGAAGCCTGATGGTGTGTGACGTGAGTGAGCCAAATGGAGTTGTTCTCCCACAAGAACCACTCGTCTGATCCTTCTTCAATATGCCCTTCACCAGCATGCAGTGTTTCCTTGATTGAATTAGCTCTCACACAATATTTGCGTCTAGAGCCTTTGCATTGAGGGCTATCTGTAAACGGCTGTGGCGCTGAAGTTGCCTGTGAAGATGGAGTTGGTGGCATGTGAAACCCGCATGTGGAGCATTCGTTTGTGTGGGATGCTCACCAAGCCTCATTTCAGACTAGGCTCTCAAAGGGCCCTAAGCATAGAGTGTGCAAACTGAGTTTCCTTGAGAGCTGCTTGGAAGCCTGATGGTGTGTGAATTTAGTGAGCCAAAGGAGTTGTTCTCCCACAAGAACCACTCGGCTGATCCTTCTTCAATATGCCCTTCACCAACATGCAGTGTTTCCTTGATTGAATTAGCTCTCACACCAATATTTGCGTCTAGAGCCTTTGCATTGAGGGCTATCTGAAAACGGCTGTGGCGCTGAAGTTGCCTGTGAATGTGGAGTTGGTGGCATGTGAAACCCGCATGTGGAGCATTCGTTTGTGTGGGATGCTCTACCAGGTTCATTCCTAGATAATGCACTCAAAGGGCACTAAGCATAGAGTGTGAAAACTGAGTTTCCTTGAGAGCTGCTTGGAAGCCTGATGGTGTGTGACGTTAGTGAGCCAAATGGAGTTGTTCTCCCACAAGAACCACTCGGCTGATCCTTCTTCAATATGCCCTTCACCAACATGCAGTGTTTCCTGATTGAATTAGCTCTCACACCAATATTTGCGTCTAGAGCCTTTGCATTGAGGGCTATCTGAAAACGGCTGTGGCGCTGAAGTTGCCTGTGAATGTGGAGTTGGTGGCATGTGAAACCGCATGTGCAGCATTCCTTTGTGTGGGATGCTCTACTAGGTTCATTCCCTAGATAATGTACTCAAACGGCACTAAGCATAGAGTGTGCAAAATGAGTTTCCTTGAGAGCTGCTTGGAAGCCTGATGGTGTGTGAAGTTAGTGAGCCAAATGGAGTTGTTCTCCCCAAGAACACTCGGCTGATCCTTCTTCAATATGCCCTTCACCAACATGCAGTGTTTCCTTGATTGAATTAGCTCTCACACCAATATTTGTGTCTAGAGCCTTTGCATTGAGAGCTATCTGAAAACAGCTGTGGCGCTGAAGTTGCCTGTGAATGTGGGGTTGGTGGCATGTGAAACCCGCATGTGGAGCATTCGTTTGTGTGGGATGCTCTACAGGTTCATTCCTAGATTATGCACTCAAAGGGCACTAAGCATAGAGTGTGAAAACTGTTTCCTTGAGAGCTGCTTAGAAGCCTGATGGTGTGTGACGTTAGTGAGCCAAAAGGAGTTGTTCTCCCACAAGAACCACTCTGCTGATCCTTCTTCCATATGCCCTTCACCAACATGCAGTGTTTCCTTGATTGAATTACCTCTCACACCAATATTTGTGTCTAGAGCCTTTGCATTGATTGCTATGTGAAAACAGCTGTGGTGCTGAAGTTGCCTGTGATTGTGGAGTTGGTGGCATGTGAAACCCGCATGTGGAGCATTCGTTTGTGTGGGATGCTCACCAAGCTTCATTTCAGTCTTAGGCACTCAAAGGGCACTAAGCATAGAGTGTGCAAACTGAGTTTCCTTGAGAGCTGCTTGGAAGCCTGATGGTGTGTGACGTTAGTGAGCCACATGGAGTTGTTCTCCCACAAGAACCACTCGGCTGATCCTTCTTCAATATGCCCTTCACAACATGCAGTGTTCCTTGATTGAATTAGCTCTCACACCAATATTTGCGTCTAGAGCCTTTGCATTGAGGGCTATCTGAAAACGGCTGTGGCGCTGAAGTTGCCTGTGAATGTGGAGTGGTGGCATGTGAAACCCGCATGTGGAGCATTCGTTTGTGTGGGATGCTCTACCAGGTTCATTCCTAGATAATGTACTCAAAGGGCACTAAGCATAGAGTGTGCAAAATGAGTTTCCTTGAGAGCTGCTTGGAAGCCTGATGGTGTGTGAAGTTAGTGAGCCAAATGGAGTTGTTCTCCCACAAGAACCACTCGGCTGATCCTTCTTCAATATGCCCTTCACCAACATGCAGTGTTTCCTTGATTGAATTAGCTCTCACACCAATATTTGGCGTCTAGAGCCTTTGCATTGAGGGCAATCTAAAAACAGCTGTGGCGCTGAAGTTGCCTGTGAATGTGGAGTTGGTGCATGTGAAACCCGCATGTGGAGCATTCGTTTGTGTGGATGCTCTACCAGGTTCATTCCTAGATAATGCACTCAAGGGCACTAAGCATAGAGTGTGAAAACTGAGTTTCCTTGAGAGCTGCTTGGAAGCCTGATGGTGTGTGACGTTAGTGAGCCAAATGGAGTGTTCTCCCACAAGAACCACTCGGCTGATCCTTCTTCAATATGCCCTTCACCAACATGCAGTGTTTCTTGATTGAATTAGCTCTCACACCAATATTTGCGTCTAGAGCCTTTGCATTGAGGGCTATCTGGAAACGGCTGTGGCGCTGAAGTTTGCATGTGAATGTGGAGTTGGTGGCATGTGAAACCCGCATGTGCAGCATTCGTTTGTGTGGGATGCTCACCTAGCTTCATTCAGTCCTAGGCACTCAAAGGGCACTAAGCATAGAGTGTGAAAACTGAGTTTCCTTGAGAGCTGCTTGGAAGCCTGATGGTGTGTGACGTGAGTGAGCCAAATGGAGTTGTTCTCCCACAAGAACCACTCGGCTGATCCTTCTTCAATTGCCCTTCACCAGCATGCAGTGTTTCCTTGATTGAATTAGCTCTCACACCAATATTTGCGTCTAGAGCCTTTGCATTGAGGGCTTATCTGTAAACGGCTGTGGCGCTGAAGTTGCTGTGAAGATGGAGTTGGTGGCATGTGAAACCCGCATGTGGAGCATTCGTTTGTGTGGGATGCTCACCAAGCCTCATTTCAGACTTAGGCTCTCAAAGGGCCCTAAGCATAGAGTGTGCAAACTGAGTTTCCTTGAGAGCTGCTTGGAAGCCTGATGGTGTGTGAATTTAGTGAGCCAAAAGGAGTGTTCTCCCACAAGAACCACTCGGCTGATCCTTCTTCAATATGCCCTTCACCAACATGCAGTGTTTCCTTGATTGAATTATCTCTCACACGAATATTTGCGTCTCGAGCCTTGCATTGAGGGCTATCTGAAAACGGCTGTGGCGCTGAAGTTGCCTGTGAATGTGGAGTTGGTGGCATGTGAAACCCGCATGTGGAGCATTCGTTTGTGTGGGATGCTCTACCAGGTTCATTCCCAGGTAATGCACTCAAAGGGCACTAAGCATAGAGTGTGAAAACTGAGTTTCCTTGAGAGCTGCTTGGAAGCCTGATGGTGTGTGACGTTAGTGAGCCAAATGGAGTTGTTCTCCCACAAGAACCACTCGGCTGATCCTTCTTCAATATGCCCTTCACCAACATGCAGTGTTCCTTGATTGAATTAGCTCTCACACCAATATTGCGTCTAGAGCCTTGCATTGAGGGCTATCTGAAAACGGCTGTGGCACTGAAGTTGCCTGTGAATGTGGAGTTGTGGCATGTGAAACCCGCATGTGCAGCATTCCTTTGTGTGGGATGCTCTACTAGGTTCATTCCTAGATAATGTACTCAAACGGCACTAAGCATAGAGTGTGCAAATGAGTTTCCTTGAGAGCTGCTTGGAAGCCTGATGGTGTGTGAAGTTAGTGAGCCAAATGGAGTTGTTCTCCCCCAAGAACCACTCGGCTGATCCTTCTCAATATGCCCTTCACCAACATGCAGTGTTTCCTTGATTGAATTAGCTCTCACACCAATATTTGTGTCTAGAGCCTTTGCATTGAGAGCTATCTGAAAACAGCTGTGGCGCTGAAGTTGCCTGTGAATGTGGGGTTGGTGGCATGTGAAACCCGCATGTGGAGCATTCGTTTGTGTGGGATGCTCTACCAGGTTCATTCCTAGATTATGCACTCAAAGGGCACTAAGCATAGAGTGTGAAAACTGTTTCCTTGAGAGCTGCTTTGAAGCCTGATGGTGTGTGACGTTAGTGAGCCAAAAGGAGTTGTTCTCCCACAAGAACCACTGATCCTTCTTCCATATGCCCTTCACCAACATGCAGTGTTTCCTTGATTGAATTACCTCTCACACCAATATTTGTGTCTAGAGCCTTTGCATTGATTGCTATGTGAAAACAGCTGTGGTGCTGAAGTTGCCTGTGATTGTGGAGTTGGTGGCATGTGAAACCCGCATGTGGAGCATTCGTTTGTGTGGGATGCTCACCAAGCTTCATTTCAGTCTTAGGCACTCAAAGGGCACTAAGCATAGAGTGTGCAAACTGAGTTTCCTTGAGAGCTGCTTGGAAGCCTGATGGTGTGTGAAGTTAGTGAGCCAAATGGAGTTGTTCTCCCACAAGAACCACTCGGCTGATGCTTCTTCAATATGCCCTTCACCAACATGCAGTGTTTCCTTGATTGAATTAGCTCTCAAACCAATATTTGCGTCTAGAGCCTTTGCATTGAGGGCTATCTGAAAATGGCTGTGGCGCTGAAGTTGCCTGTGAATCTGGAGTCGGTGGCATGTGAAACCCGCATGTGGAGCATTCGTTTGTGTGGGATGCTCTACGAGGTTGATTCCTAGATAATGCACTCAAAGGGCACTAAGCATAGAGTGTGAAAACTGAGTTTCCTTGAGAGCTGCTTGGAAGCCTGATGGTGTGTGAAGTTAGTGAGCCACATGGAGTTGTTTTCCCACAAGAACCACTCGGCTCATCCTTCTTCAATATGCCCTTCACCAACATGCAGTGTTTCCTTGATTGAATTAGATCTCACACCAATATTTGCGTCTAGAGCCTTTGCATTGAGGGCTATCTGAAAACGGCTGTGGCGCTGAAGTTGCCTGTGAATGTGGAGTTGGTGGCATGTGAAACCCGCATGTGGAGCATTCGTTTGTGTGGGATGCTCTACCAGGTTGATTCCTAGATAATGCACTCAAAGGGCACTAAGCCTAGAGTGTGAAAACTGAGTTTCCTTGATAGCTGCTTGGAAGCCTGATGGTATGTGAAGTTAGTGAGCCAAATGCAGTTGTTCTCCCACAAGAACCACTTGGCTGATCCTTCTTCAATATGCCCTTCACCAACATGCAGTGTTTCCTTGATTGAATTAGCTCTCACACCAATATTTGCGTCTAGAGCCTTTGCATTGAGGGCTATCTCAAAAGGGCTGTGGCGCTGAAGTTGCCTGTGAATGTGGAGTTGGTGGCATGTGAAACCCGCATGTGGAGCATTCGTTTGTGTGGGTTGCTCACCAAGCTTCATTTCAGTCCTAGGCACTCAAAGGGCACTAAGCATAGAGTGTGCAAACTGAGTTTCCTTGAGAGCTGCTTGGAAGCCTGATAGTGTGTGACGTTAGTGAGCCAAATGGAGTTGTTCTCCCACAAGAACCACTCAGCTGATCCTTCTTCAATATGCCCTTCACCAACATGCAGTGTTTCCTTGATTGAATTAGCTCTCACACCAATATTTGCGTCTAGAGCCTTTGCATTGAGGGCTATTGAAAATGGCTGTGGCGCTGAAGTTGCCTGAGAATGTGGAGTTGGTGGCATGTGAAACCCGCATGTGGAGCATTCGCTTGTGTGGGATGCTCACCAAGCTTCCTTTCAGTCTTAGGCACTCAAAAAGCACTAAGCATAGAGTGTGAAAACTGAGTTTCCTTGAGAGCTGCTTGGAAGCCTGATGGTGTGTGAAGTTAGTGAGCCAAAAGGAGTTGTTCTCCCACAAGAACCACTCGGCTGATCCTTCTTCAATATGCCCTTCACCAACATGCAGTGTTTCCTTGATTGAATTAGCTCTCACACCAATATTTGCGTCTAGAGTCTTTGCATTGAGGGCTATCTGAAAACGGCTGTGGCGCTGAAGTTGCCTGTGAATGTGGAGTTGGTGGCATGTGAAACCCGCATGTGGAGCATTCGTTTGTGTCGGATGCTCTATCAGGTTCATTCCTAGATAATGCACTCAAAGGGCACTAAGCATAGAGTGTGCAAACTGAGTTTCCTTGAGAGCTGCTTGGAAGCCTGATGGTGTGTGAAGTTAGTGAGCCAAATGGAGTTGTTCTCCCACAAGATCCACTCGGCTGATCCTTCTCCAATATGCCCTTCACCAACATGCAGTGTTTCCTTGATTGAATTAGCTCTCACACAAATATTTGCGTCTAGAGTCTTTGCATTGAGGGCTATCTGAAAACGGCTGTGGCGCTGAATTTGCCTGTGAATGTGGAGTTGGTGGCATGTGAACCCCCCATGTGGAGCATTCGTTTGTGTGGGATGCTAACCAAGATTCATTTCAGTCCTAGGCACTCAAAGGGCACTAAGCATAGAGTGTGAAAACTGAGTTTCCCTGAGAGCTGCTTGGAAGCCTGATGGTGTGTGAAGTTAGTGAGCCAAATGGAGTTATTCTGCCAAAAAACCACTCGGCTGATCCTTCTTCAATATGCCCTTCACCAACATGCAGTGTTTCCTTGATTGAATTAGCTCTCACACCAATATTTGCGTCTAGAGCCTTTGCATTGAGGGCTATCTGAAAACGGCTGTGGCGCTGAAGTTGCGTGTGAATGTGGAGTTGGTGGCATGTGAAACCCACATGTGGAGTTTCGTTTGTGTCGGATGCTCGACCAGGTTCATTCCTAGATAATGCACTCAAAGGGCACTAAGCATAGAGTGTGAAAACTGAGTTTCCTTGAGAGCTGCTTGGAAGCCTGATGGTGTGTGAAGTTAGTGAGCCAAATGGAGTTGTTCTCCCACAAGAACCACTCGGCTGATCCTTCTCCAAAATGCCCTTCACCAACATGCAGTGTTTCCTTGATTGAATTAGCTCTCACACCAATATTTGCGTCTAGAGCCTTTGCATTGAGGGCTATTGAAAATGGCTGTGGCGCTGAAATTGCGTGTGAATGTGGAGTTGGTGGCATGTGAAACCAGCATGTGGAGCATTCATTTGTGTGGGATGCTCACCAAGCTTCCTTTCAGTCTTAGGCACTCAAAAAGCACTAAGCATAGAGTGTGAAAACTGAGTTTCCCTGAGAGCTGCTTGGAAGCCTGATGGTGTGTGAAGTTAGTGAGCCAAATGGAGTTGTTCTCCCACAAGAACCACTCGGCTGATGCTTCTTCAATATGCCCTTCACCAACATGCAGTGTTTCCTTGATTGAATTAGCTCTCACACCAATATTTGCGTCTAGAGCCTTTGCATTGAGGGCTATTTCACAACGGCTGTGGCGCTGAAGTTGCCTGTGAATGTGGAGTTGGTGGCATGTGAAACCCGCATGTGGAGCATTCGTTTGTGTGGGATGCTCACCAAGCCTCATTTCAGTCCAACGCTCTCAAAGGGCACTAAGCATAGAGTGTGCAAACTGAGTTTCCTTGAGAGCTGTTTGGAAGCCTAATGGTGTGTGAAGTTAGTGAGCCAAAAGGAGTTGTTCTCCCACAAGAACCACTAGGCTGATCCTTCTTCAATATGCCCTTCACCAACATGCAGTGTTTCCTTGATTGAATTAGCTCTCACACCAATATTTGCGTCTAGAGCCTTTGCATTGAGGGCTATCTGAAAACGGCTGTGGCGCTGAAGTTGCCTGTGAATGTGGAGTTGGTGGCATGTGAAACCCGCATGTGGAGCATTCGTTTGTGTGGGATGCTCTACCAGGTTCATTCCTAGATAATGCACTCAAAGGGCACTAAGCATAGAGTGTGAAAACTGAGTTTCCTTGAGAGCTGCTTGGAAGCCTGATGGTGTGTGAAGTTAGTGAGCCAAAAGGAGTTGTTCTCCCACAAGAACCACTAGGCTGATCCTTCTCCAATATGCCCTTCACCAACATGCAGTGTTTCCTTGATTGAATTAGCTCTCACACCAATATTTGCGTCTAGAGCCTTTGCATTGAGGGCTATCTCAAAACGGCTGCGGCGCTGAAGTTGCCTGAGAATGTGGAGTTGGTGGCATGTGAAACCCGCATGTGGAGCATTCGTTTGTGTGGGATGCTCACCAAGCTTCATTTCAGTCTTAGGCACTCAAAGGGCACTAAGCATAGAGTGTGCAAACTGAGTTTCCTTGAGAGCTGCTTGGAAGCCTGATGGTATGTGAAGTTAGTGAGCCAAAAGAAGTTATTCTCCCACAAGAATCACTCGGCTGATCCTTCTTCAATATGCCCTTCACCAACATGCAGTGTTTCCTTGATTGAATTAGCTCTCTCACCAATATTTGCGTCTAGAGCCTTTGCATTGAGGGCTATCTGAAAACGGCTGTGGCGCTGAAGTTGCCTGTGAATGTGGAGTTGGTGGCATGTGAAACCCGCATGTGGAGCATTCGTTTGTGTCGGATGCTCTAACAGGTTCATTCCTAGATAATGCACTCAAAGGGCACTAAGCATAGAGTGTGCAAACTGAGTTTCCTTGAGAGCTGCTTGGAAGCCTGATGGTGTGTGAAGTTAGTGAGCCAAATGGAGTTGTTCTCCCACAAGAACCACTCGGCTGATCCTTCTCCAATATGCCCTTCACCAACATGCAGTGTTTCCTTGATTGAATTAGCTCTCACACCAATATTTGCGTCTAGAGCCTTTGCATTGAGAGCTATCTCAAAACGGCTGCGGCGCTGAAGTTTCCTGTGAATGTGGAGTTGGTGGCATGTGAAACCCGCATGTGGAGCATTCGTTTGTGTGGGATGCTAACCAAGATTCATTTCAGTCCTAGGCACTCAAAGGGCACTAAGCATAGAGTGTGAAAACTGAGTTTCCCTGAGAGCTGCTTGGAAGCCTGATGGTGTGTGAAGTTAGTGAGCCAAATGGAGTTATTCTCCCACAAGAACCACTCGGCTGATCCTTCTTCAATATGCCCTTCACCAACATGCAGTGTTTCCTTGATTGAATTAGCTCTCACACCAATATTTGCGTCTAGAGCCTTTGCATTGAGGGCTATTGAAAATGGCTGTGGCGCTAAAGTTGCGTGTGAATGTGGAGTTGGTGGCATGTGAAACCCGCATGTGGAGCATTCGTTTGTGTGTGATGCTCACCAAGCTTCATTTCAGTCTTAGGCACTCAAACGGCACTAAGCATAGAGTGTGCAAACTGAGTTTCCTTGAGAGCTGCTTGAAAGCCTGATGGTGTGTGACGTTAGTGAGCCAAATGGAGTTGTTCTCCCACAAGAACCACTCGGCTGATCCTTTTTCTTCAATATGCCCTTCACCAACATGCAGTGATTCCTTGATTGAATTAGCTCTCACACCAATATTTGCGTCTAGAGCCTTTGCATTGAGAGCTTTCTGAAAATGGCTGTGGCGCTGAAGTTGCCTGTGAATGTGGAGTTGGTGGCATGTGAAACCCGCATGTGGAGCATTCGTTTGTGTGGGTTGCTCACCAAGCTTCATTTCAGTCCTAGTCACTTAAAGGACACTAAGCATAGAGTGTGAAAACTGAGTTTCCTTGAGAGCTGCTTGGAAGCCTGATGGTGTGTGAAGTTAGTGAGCCAAACGGAGTTGTTCTCCCAAAAGAACCACTCGGCTGATGCTTCTTCAATATGCCCTTCACCAACATGCAGTGTTTCCTTGATTGAATTAGCTCTCACACCAATATTTGCGTCTAGAGCCTTTGCATTGAGGGCTATCTGAAAACGGCTGTGGCGCTGAAGTTGCCTGTGAATGTGGAGTTGGTGGCATGTGAAACCCGCATGTGGAGCATTCGTTTGTGTGGGATGCTCACCAAGATTCATTTCAGGCCTAGGTACTCAAACGGCAATAAGCATAGAGTGTGCAAACTGAGTTTCCTTGAGAGCTGCTTGGAAGCCTGATGGTGTGTGAAGTTAGTGAGCCAAATGGAGTTGTTCTCCCACAAGAACCACTCGGCTGATCCTTCTTCAATATGCCCTTCACCAACATGCAGTGTTTCCTTGATTGAATTAGCTCTCACACCAATATTTGCGTCTAGAGCCTTTGCATTGAGGGCTATCTGAAAATGGCTGTGGCGCTGAAGTTGCCTGAGAATGTGGAGTTGGTGGCATGTGAAACCCGCATGTGGAGCATTCGTTTGTGTGGGATGCTCACCAAGCTTCATTTCAGTCTTAGGCACTCAAAGGGCACTAAGCATAGAGTGTGAAAACTGAGTTTCCTTGAGAGCTGCTTGGAAGCCTGATGGTGTGTGAAGTTAGTGAGCCAAATGGAGTTGCTCTCCCACAAGAATCATTCGGCTGATCCTTCTTCAATATGCCCTTCACCAACATGCAGTGTTTCCTTGATTGAATTAGCTCTCACACCAATATTTGCGTCTAGAGCCTTTGCACTGGGGGCTATCTGAAAACGGCTGTGGCACTGAAGTTGCCTGTGAATGTGGAGTTGGTGGCATGTGACCCGCATGTGGAGCATTCGTTTGTGTGGGATGCTAACCAAGCTTCATTTCAGTCTTAGGCACTCAAAGGGCACTAAGCATAGAGTGTGCAAACTGAGTTTCCTTGAGAGCTGCTTGGAAGCCTGATGGTGTGTGAAGTTAGTGAGCCAAATGGAGTTGTTCTCCCACAAGAACCACTCGGCTGATCCTTCTTCAATATGCCCTTCACCAACATGCAGTGTTTCCTTGATTGAATTAGCTCTCACACCAATATTTGCGTCTCGAGCCTTTGCATTGAGGGCTATCTGAAAACGGCTGTGGCGCTGAAGTTGCCTGTGAAGATGGAGTTGGTGGCAAGTGAAACCCGCATGTCGAGCATTCGTTTGTGTGGTTTGCTCTACCAGGTTCATTCCTAGATAATGCACTCAAAGGGCACTAAGCATAGAGTGTGAAAACTGAGTTTCCTTGAGAGCTGCTTGGAAGCCTGATGGTGTGTGAAGTTAGTGAGCCAAATGGAGTTGTTCTCCCACAAGAACCACTCGGCTGATGCTTCTTCAATATGCCCTTCACCAACATGCAGTGTTTCCTTGATTGAATTAGCTCTCAAACCAATATTTGCGTCTAGAGCCTTTGCATTGAGGGCTATCTGAAAACGGCTGTGGCGCTGAAGTTGCCTGTGAATGTGGAGTCGGTGGCATGTGAAACCCGCATGTGGAGCATTCGTTTGTGTGGGATGCTCTACCAGGTTGATTCCTAGATAATGCACTCAAAGGGCACTAAGCATAGAGTGTGAAAACTGAGTTTCCTTGAGAGCTGCTTGGAAGCCTGATGGTGTGTGAAGTTAGTGAGCCAAACGGAGTTGTTCTCCCAAATGAACCACTCGGCTGATGCCTCTTCAATATGCCCTTCACCAACATGCAGTGTTTCCTTGATTGAATTAGCTCTCACACCAATATTTGCGTCTAGAGCCTTTGCATTGAGGGCTATCTGAAAACGGCTGTGGCGCTGAAGTTGCCTGTGAATGTGGAGTTGGTGGCATGTGAAACCCGCATGTGGAGCATTCGTTTGTGTGGGATGCTCACCAAGATTCGTTTCAGGCCTAGGCACTCAAACGGCACTAAGCATAGAGTGTGCAAACTGAGTTTCCTTGAGAGCTGCTTGGAAGCCTGATGGTGTGTGAAGTTAGTGAGCCAAATGGAGTTGTTCTCCCACAAGAACCACTCGGCTGATCCTTCTTCAATATGCCCTTCACCAACATGCAGTGTTTCCTTGATTGAATTAGCTCTCACACCAATATTTGCGTCTAGAGCCTTTGCATTGAGGGCTATCTGAAAACGGCTGTGGCGCTGAAGTTGCCTGAGAATGTGGAGTTGGTGGCATGTGAAACCCGCATGTGGAGCATTCGTTTGTGTGGGATGCTCACCAAGCTTCATTTCAGTCTTAGGCACTCAAAGGGCACTAAGCATAGAGTGTGCAAACTGAGTTTCCTTGAGAGCTGCTTGGAAGACTGGTGGTGTGTGAAGTTAGTGAGCCAAATGGAGTTGTTCTCCCACAAGAATCATTCGGCTGATCCTTCTTCAATATGCCCTTCACCAACATGCAGTGTTTCCTTGATTGAATTAGCTATCACACCAATATTTGCGTCTAGAGCCTTTGCACTGAGGGCTATCTGAAAACGGCTGTGGCACTGAAGTTGCCTGTGAATGTGGAGTTGGTGGCATGTGACCCGCATGTGGAGCATTCGTTTGTGTGGGATGCTAACCAAGCTTCATTTCAGTCTTAGGCACTCAAAGGGCACTAAGCATAGAGTGTGCAAACTGAGTTTCCTTGAGAGCTGCTTGGAAGCCTGATGGTGTGTGAAGTTAGTGAGCCAAATGGAGTTGTTCTCCCACAAGAACCACTCGGCTGATCCTTCTTCAATATGCCCTTCACCAACATGCAGTGTTTCCTTGATTGAATTAGCTCTCACACCAATATTTGCGTCTAGAGCCTTTGCATTGAGGGCTATCTGAAAACGGCTGTGGCGCTGAAGTTGCCTGTGAATGTGGAGTTGGTGGCATGTGAAACCCGCATGTGGAGCATTCGTTTGTGTCGGATGCTCTATCAGGTTCATTCCTAGATAATGCACTCAAAGGGCACTAAGCATAGAGTGTGCAAACTGAGTTTCCTTGAGAGCTGCTTGGAAGCCTGATGGTGTGTGAAGTTAGTGAGCCAAATGGAGTTGTTCTCCCACAAGATCCACTCGGCTGATCCTTCTCCAATATGCCCTTCACCAACATGCAGTGTTTCCTTGATTGAATTAGCTCTCACACAAATATTTGCGTCTAGAGCCTTTGCATTGAGGGCTATCTGAAAACGGCTGTGGCGCTGAAGTTGCCTGTGAATGTGGAGTTGGTGGCATGTGAAACCCGCATGTGAAGCATTCGTTTGTGTGTGATGCTAACCAAGATTCATTTCAGTCCTAGGCACTCAAAGGGCACTAAGCATAGAGTGTGAAAACTGAGTTTCCCTGAGAGCTGCTTGGAAGCCTGATGGTGTGTGAAGTTAGTGAGCCAAATGGAGTTATTCTCCCACAAAAACCACTCGGCTGATCCTTCTTCAATATGCCCTTTACCAATATGCAGTGTTGCCTTGATTGAATTAGCTCTCACACCAATATTTGCGTCTAGAGCCTTTGCATTGAGGGCTATCTGAAAACGGCTGTGGCGCTGAAGTTGCGTGTGAATGTGGAGTTGGTGGCATGTGAAACCCACATGTGGAGTTTCGTTTGTGTCGGATGCTCGACCAGGTTCATTCCTAGATAATGCACTCAAAGGGCACTAAGCATAGAGTGTGAAAACTGAGTTTCCTTGAGAGCTGCTTGGAAGCCTGATGGTGTGTGAAGTTAGTGAGCCAAATGGAGTTGTTCTCCCACAAGAACCACTCGGCTGATCCTTCTCCAATATGCCCTTCATCAACATGCAGTGTTTCCTTGATTGAATTAGCTCTCACACCAATATTTGCGTCTATAGCCTTTGCATTGAGGGCTATCTGAAAACGGCTGTGGCGCTGAAGTTGCCTGTGAATGTGGAGTTGGTGGCATGTGAAACCCGCATTTGGAGCATTCGTTTGTGTGGGATGCTCACCAAGCCTCATTTCAGTCCTAGGCTCTCAAAGGGCACTAAGCATAGAGTGTGAAAACTGAGTTTCCTTGAGAGCTGCTTGGAAGCCTGATGGTGTGTGAAGTTAGTGAGCCAAAAGGAGTTGTTCTCCCACAAGAACCACTCGGCTGATCCTTTTTCTTCAATATGCCCTTCACCAACATGCAGTGTTTCCTTGATTGAATTAGCTCTCACACCAATATTTGCGTCTAGAGCCTTTGCATTGAGGGCTATTGAAAATGGCTGTGGCGCTGAAATTGCGTGTGAATGTGGAGTTGGTGGCATGTGAAACCAGCATGTGGAGCATTCATTTGTGTGGGATGCTCACCAAGCTTCCTTTCAGTCTTAGGCACTCAAAAAGCACTAAGCATAGAGTGTGAAAACTGAGTTTCCCTGAGAGCTGCTTGGAAGCCTGATGGTGTGTGAAGTTAGTGAGCCAAATGGAGTTGTTCTCCCACAAGAACCACTCGGCTGATGCTTCTTCAATATGCCCTTCACCAACATGCAGTGTTTCCTTGATTGAATTAGCTCTCACACCAATATTTGCGTCTAGAGCCTTTGCATTGAGGGCTATTTCACAACGGCTGTGGCGCTGAAGTTGCGTGTGAATGTGGAGTTGGTGGCATGTGAAACCCGCATGTGGAGCATTCGTTTGTGTGGGATGCTCACCAAGCCTCATTTCAGTCCAACGCTCTCAAAGGGCACTAAGCATAGAGTGTGCAAACTGAGTTTCCTTGATAGCTGTTTGGAAGCCTAATGGTGTGTGAAGTTAGTGAGCCAAAAAGAGTTGTTCTCCCACAAGAACCACTAGGCTGATCCTTCTTCAATATGCCCTTCACCAACATGCAGTGTTTCCTTGATTGAATTAGCTCTCACACCAATATTTGCGTCTAGAGCCTTTGCATTGAGGGCTATCTGAAAACGGCTGTGGCGCTGAAGTTGCCTGTGAATGTGGAGTTGGTGGCATGTGAAACCCGCATGTGGAGCATTCGTTTGTGTGGGATGCTCTACCAGGTTCATTCCTAGATAATGCACTCAAAGGGCACTAAGCATAGAGTGTGAAAACTGAGTTTCCTTGAGAGCTGCTTGGAAGCCTGATGGTGTGTGAAGTTAGTGAGCCAAAAGGAGTTGTTCTCCCACAAGAACCACTAGGCTGATCCTTCTCCAATATGCCCTTCACCAACATGCAGTGTTTCCTTGATTGAATTAGCTCTCACACCAATATTTGCGTCTAGAGCCTTTGCATTGAGGGCTATCTCAAAACGGCTGCGGCGCTGAAGTTGCCTGAGAATGTGGAGTTGGTGGCATGTGAAACCCGCATGTGGAGCATTCGTTTGTGTGGGATGCTCACCAAGCTTCATTTCAGTCTTAGGCACTCAAAGGGCACTAAGCATAGAGTGTGCAAACTGAGTTTCCTTGAGAGCTGCTTGGAAGCCTGATGGTATGTGAAGTTAGTGAGCCAAAAGAAGTTATTCTCCCACAAGAATCACTCGGCTGATCCTTCTTCAATATGCCCTTCACCAACATGCAGTGTTTCCTTGATTGAATTAGCTCTCTCACCAATATTTGCGTCTAGAGCCTTTGCATTGAGGGCTATCTGAAAACGGCTGTGGCGCTGAAGTTGCCTGTGAATGTGGAGTTGGTGGCATGTGAAACCCGCATGTGGAGCATTCGTTTGTGTCGGATGCTCTAACAGGTTCATTCCTAGATAATGCACTCAAAGGGCACTAAGCATAGAGTGTGCAAACTGAGTTTCCTTGAGAGCTGCTTGGAAGCCTGATGGTGTGTGAAGTTAGTGAGCCAAATGGAGTTGTTCTCCCACAAGAACCACTCGGCTGATCCTTCTCCAATATGCCCTTCACCAACATGCAGTGTTTCCTTGATTGAATTAGCTCTCACACCAATATTTGCGTCTAGAGCCTTTGCATTGAGGGCTATCTCAAAACGGCTGCGGCGCTGAAGTTTCCTGTGAATGTGGAGTTGGTGGCATGTGAAACCCGCATGTGGAGCATTCGTTTGTGTGGGATGCTAACCAAGATTCATTTCAGTCCTAGGCACTCAAAGGGCACTAAGCATAGAGTGTGAAAACTGAGTTTCCCTGAGAGCTGCTTGGAAGCCTGATGGTGTGTGAAGTTAGTGAGCCAAATGGAGTTATTCTCCCACAAGAACCACTCGGCTGATCCTTCTTCAATATGCCCTTCACCAACATGCAGTGTTTCCTTGATTGAATTAGCTCTCACACCAATATTTGCGTCTAGAGCCTTTGCATTGAGGGCTATTGAAAATGGCTGTGGCGCTAAAGTTGCCTGAGAATGTGGAGTTGGTGGCATGTGAAACCCGCATGTGGAGCATTCGTTTGTGTGTGATGCTCACCAAGCTTCATTTCAGTCTTAGGCACTCAAAGGGCACTAAGCATAGAGTGTGAAAACTGAGTTTCCCTGAGAGCTGCTTGAAAGCCTGATGGTGTGTGACGTTAGTGAGCCAAATGGAGTTGTTCTCCCACAAGAACCACTCGGCTGATCCTTTTTCTTCAATATGCCCTTCACCAACATGCAGTGATTCCTTGATTGAATTAGCTCTCACACCAATATTTGCGTCTAGAGCCTTTGCATTGAGAGCTTTCTGAAAATGGCTTTGGCGCTGAAGTTGCCTGTGAATGTGGAGTTGGTGGCATGTGAAACCCGCATGTGGAGCATTCGTTTGTGTGGGTTGCTCACCAAGCTTCATTTCAGTCCTAGTCACTTAAAGGACACTAAGCATAGAGTGTGAAAACTGAGTTTCCTTGAGAGCTGCTTGGAAGCCTGATGGTGTGTGAAGTTAGTGAGCCAAACGGAGTTGTTCTCCCAAAAGAACCACTCGGCTGATGCTTCTTCAATATGCCCTTCACCAACATGCAGTGTTTCCTTGATTGAATTAGCTCTCACACCAATATTTGCGTCTAGAGCCTTTGCATTGAGGGCTATCTGAAAACGGCTGTGGCGCTGAAGTTGCCTGTGAATGTGGAGTTGGTGGCATGTGAAACCCGCATGTGGAGCATTCGTTTGTGTGGGATGCTCACCAAGATTCATTTCAGGCCTAGGTACTCAAACGGCAATAAGCATAGAGTGTGCAAACTGAGTTTCCTTGAGAGCTGCTTGGAAGCCTGATGGTGTGTGAAGTTAGTGAGCCAAATGGAGTTGTTCTCCCACAAGAACCACTCGGCTGATCCTTCTTCAATATGCCCTTCACCAACATGCAGTGTTTCCTTGATTGAATTAGCTCTCACACCAATATTTGCGTCTAGAGCCTTTGCATTGAGGGCTATCTGAAAATGGCTGTGGCGCTGAAGTTGCCTGAGAATGTGGAGTTGGTGGCATGTGAAACCCGCATGTGGAGCATTCGTTTGTGTGGGATGCTCACCAAGCTTCATTTCAGTCTTAGGCACTCAAAGGGCACTAAGCATAGAGTGTGCAAACTGAGTTTCCTTGAGAGCTGCTTGGAAGCCTGATGGTGTGTGAAGTTAGTGAGCCAAATGGAGTTGCTCTCCCACAAGAATCATTCGGCTGATCCTTCTTCAATATGCCCTTCACCAACATGCAGTGTTTCCTTGATTGAATTAGCTCTCACACCAATATTTGCGTCTAGAGCCTTTGCACTGAGGGCTATCTGAAAACGGCTGTGGCACTGAAGTTGCCTGTGAATGTGGAGTTGGTGGCATGTGACCCGCATGTGGAGCATTCGTTTGTGTGGGATGCTAACCAAGCTTCATTTCAGTCTTAGGCACTCAAAGGGCACTAAGCATAGAGTGTGAAAACTGAGTTTCCTTGAGAGCTGCTTGGAAGCCTGATGGTGTGTGAAGTTAGTGAGCCAAATGGAGTTGTTCTCCCACAAGAACCACTCGGCTGATCCTTCTTCAATATGCCCTTCACCAACATGCAGTGTTTCCTTGATTGAATTAGCTCTCACACCAATATTTGCGTCTCGAGCCTTTGCATTGAGGGCTATCTGAAAACGGCTGTGGCGCTGAAGTTGCCTGTGAAGATGGAGTTGGTGGCAAGTGAAACCCGCATGTCGAGCATTCGTTTGTGTGGTTTGCTCTACCAGGTTCATTCCTAGATAATGCACTCAAAGGGCACTAAGCATAGAGTGTGAAAACTGAGTTTCCTTGAGAGCTGCTTGGAAGCCTGATGGTGTGTGAAGTTAGTGAGCCAAATGGAGTTGTTCTCCCACAAGAACCACTCGGCTGATGCTTCTTCAATATGCCCTTCACCAACATGCAGTGTTTCCTTGATTGAATTAGCTCTCAAACCAATATTTGCGTCTAGAGCCTTTGCATTGAGGGCTATCTGAAAACGGCTGTGGCGCTGAAGTTGCCTGTGAATGTGGAGTCGGTGGCATGTGAAACCCGCATGTGGAGCATTCGTTTGTGTGGGATGCTCTACCAGGTTGATTCCTAGATAATGCACTCAAAGGGCACTAAGCATAGAGTGTGAAAACTGAGTTTCCTTGAGAGCTGCTTGGAAGCCTGATGGTGTGTGAAGTTAGTGAGCCAAACGGAGTTGTTCTCCCAAATGAACCACTCGGCTGATGCTTCTTCAATATGCCCTTCACCAACATGCAGTGTTTCCTTGATTGAATTAGCTCTCACACCAATATTTGCGTCTAGAGCCTTTGCATTGAGGGCTATCTGAAAACGGCTGTGGCGCTGAAGTTGCCTGTGAATGTGGAGTTGGTGGCATGTGAAACCCGCATGTGGAGCATTCGTTTGTGTGGGATGCTCACCAAGATTCGTTTCAGGCCTAGGCACTCAAACGGCACTAAGCATAGAGTGTGCAAACTGAGTTTCCTTGAGAGCTGCTTGGAAGCCTGATGGTGTGTGAAGTTAGTGAGCCAAATGGAGTTGTTCTCCCACAAGAACCACTCGGCTGATCCTTCTTCAATATGCCCTTCACCAACATGCAGTGTTTCCTTGATTGAATTAGCTCTCACACCAATATTTGCGTCTAGAGCCTTTGCATTGAGGGCTATCTGAAAACGGCTGTGGCGCTGAAGTTGCCTGAGAATGTGGAGTTGGTGGCATGTGAAACCCGCATGTGGAGCATTCGTTTGTGTGGGATGCTCACCAAGCTTCATTTCAGTCTTAGGCACTCAAAGGGCACTAAGCATAGAGTGTGCAAACTGAGTTTCCTTGAGAGCTGCTTGGAAGACTGGTGGTGTGTGAAGTTAGTGAGCCAAATGGAGTTGTTCTCCCACAAGAATCATTCGGCTGATCCTTCTTCAATATGCCCTTCACCAACATGCAGTGTTTCCTTGATTGAATTAGCTATCACACCAATATTTGCGTCTAGAGCCTTTGCACTGAGGGCTATCTGAAAACGGCTGTGGCACTGAAGTTGCCTGTGAATGTGGAGTTGGTGGCATGTGACCCGCATGTGGAGCATTCGTTTGTGTGGGATGCTAACCAAGCTTCATTTCAGTCTTAGGCACTCAAAGGGCACTAAGCATAGAGTGTGAAAACTGAGTTTCCTTGAGAGCTGCTTGGAAGCCTGATGGTGTGTGAAGTTAGTGAGCCAAATGGAGTTGTTCTCCCACAAGAACCACTCGGCTGATCCTTCTTCAATATGCCCTTCACCAACATGCAGTGTTTCCTTGATTGAATTAGCTATCACACCAATATTTGCGTCTAGAGCCTTTGCATTGAGGGCTATCTGAAAACGGCTGTGGCGCTGAAGTTGCCTGTGAATGTGGAGTTGGTGGCATGTGAAACCCGCATGTGGAGCATTCGTTTGTGTCGGATGCTCTATCAGGTTCATTCCTAGATAATGCACTCAAAGGGCACTAAGCATAGAGTGTGCAAACTGAGTTTCCTTGAGAGCTGCTTGGAAGCCTGATGGTGTGTGAAGTTAGTGAGCCAAATGGAGTTGTTCTCCCACAAGATCCACTCGGCTGATCCTTCTCCAATATGCCCTTCACCAACATGCAGTGTTTCATTGATTGAATTAGCTCTCACACAAATATTTGCGTCTAGAGCCTTTGCATTGAGGGCTATCTGAAAACGGCTGTGGCGCTGAAGTTGCCTGTGAATGTGGAGTTGGTGGCATGTGAAACCCGCATTTGGAGCATTCGTTTGTGTGGGATGCTCACCAAGCCTCATTTCAGTCCTAGGCACTCAAAGGGCACTAAGCATAGAGTGTGAAAACTGAGTTTCCTTGAGAGCTGCTTGGAAGCCTGATGGTGTGTGAAGTTAGTGAGCCAAAAGGAGTTGTTCTCCCACAAGAACCACTCGGCTGATCCTTTTTCTTCAATATGCCCTTCACCAACATGCAGTGTTTCCTTGATTGAATTAGCTCTCACACCAATATTTGCGTCTAGAGCCTTTGCATTGAGAGTTCTGAAAATGGCTGTGGCGCTGAAGTTGCCTGTGAATGTGGAGTTGGTGGCATGTGAAACCCGCATGTGGAGCATTCGTTTGTGTGGGTTGCTCACCAAGCTTCATTTCAGTCCTAGCCACTCAAAGGGCACTAAACATAGAGTGTGAAAACTGAGTTTCCTTGAGAGCTGCTTGGAAGCCTGATGGTGTGTGAAGTTAGTGAGCCAAATGGAGTTGTTCTCCCACAAGAACCACTCGGCTGATCCTTCTCCAAAATGCCCTTCACCAACATGCAGTGTTTCCTTGATTGAATTAGCTCTCACACCAATATTTGCGTCTAGAGCCTTTGCATTGAGGGCTATTGAAAATGGCTGTGGCGCTGAAATTGCGTGTGAATGTGGAGTTGGTGGCATGTGAAACCAGCATGTGGAGCATTCATTTGTGTGGGATGCTCACCAAGCTTCCTTTCAGTCTTAGGCACTCAAAAAGCACTAAGCATAGAGTGTGAAAACTGAGTTTCCTTGAGAGCTGCTTGGAAGCCTGATGGTGTGTGAAGTTAGTGAGCCAAATGGAGTTGTTCTCCCACAAGAACCACTCGGCTGATCCTTCTTCAATATGCCCTTCACCAACATGCAGTGTTTCCTTGATTGAATTAGCTCTCACACCAATATTTGCGTCTAGAGCCTTTGCATTGAGGGCTATTTCACAACGGCTGTAGCGCTGAAGTTGCCTGTGAATGTGGAGTTGGTGGCATGTGAAACCCGCATGTGGAGCATTCGTTTGTGTGGGATGCTCTCCAAGCCTCATTTCAGTCCAACGCTCTCAAAGGGCACTAAGCATAGAGTGTGCAAACTGAGTTTCCTTGAGAGCTGTTTGGAAGCCTAATGGTGTGTGAAGTTAGTGAGCCAAAAGGAGTTGTTCTCCCACAAGAACCACTCGGCTGATCCTTCTTCAATATGCCCTTCACCAACATGCAGTGTTTCCTTGATTGAATTAGCTCTCACACCAATATTTGCGTCTAGAGCCTTTGCATTGAGGGCTATCTGAAAACGGCTGTGGCGCTGAAGTTGCCTGTGAATGTGGAGTTGGTGGCATGTGAAACCCGCATGTGGAGCATTCGTTTGTGTGGGATGCTCTACCAGGTTCATTCCTAGATAATGCACTCAAAGGGCACTAAGCATAGAGTGTGAAAACTGAGATTCCCTGAGAGCTGCTGGGAAGCCTGATGGTGTGTGAATTTAGTGAGCCAAAAGGAGTTATTCTCCCACAAGAACCACTCGGCTGATCCTTCTTCAATATGCCCTTCACCAACATGCAGTGTTTCCTTGATTGAATTAGCTCTCACACCAATATTTGCGTCTAGAGCCTTTGCATTGAGGGCTATCTGAAAACGGCTGTGGCGCTGAAGTTGCCTGAGAATGTGGAGTTGGTGGCATGTGAAACCCGCATGTGGAGCATTCGTTTGTGTGGGATGCTCACCAAGATTCGTTTCAGGCCTAGGCACTCAAACGGCACTAAGCATAGAGTGTGCAAACTGAGTTTCCTTGAGAGCTGCTTGGAAGCCTGATGGTGTGTGAAGTTAGTGAGCCAAATGGAGTTGTTCTCCCACAAGAACCACTCGGCTGATCCTTCTTCAATATGCCCTTCACCAACATGCAGTGTTTCCTTGATTGAATTAGCTCTCACACCAATATTTGCGTCTAGAGCCTTTGCATTGAGGGCTATCTGAAAACGGCTGTGGCGCTGAAGTTGCCTGAGAATGTGGAGTTGGTGGCATGTGAAACCCGCATGTGGAGCATTCGTTTGTGTGGGATGCTCACCAAGCTTCATTTCAGTCTTAGGCACTCAAAGGGCACTAAGCATAGAGTGTGCAAACTGAGTTTCCTTGAGACCTGCTTTTAAGCCTGGTGGTGTGTGAAGTTAGTGAGCCAAATGGAGTTGTTCTCCCACAAGAATCATTCGGCTGATCCTTCTTCAATATGCCCTTCACCAACATGCAGTGTTTCCTTGATTGAATTAGCTATCACACCAATATTTGCGTCTAGAGCCTTTGCATTGAGGGCTATCTGAAAACGGCTGTGGCGCTGAAGTTGCCTGTGAAGATGGAGTTGGTGGCAAGTGAAACCCGCATGTCGAGCATTCGTTTGTGTGGTTTGCTCTACCAGGTTCATTCCTAGATAATGCATTCAAAGGGCACTAAGCATAGAGTGTGCAAACTGAGTTTCCTTGAGAGCTGCTTGGAAGCCTGATGGTGTGTGAAGTTAGTGAGCCAAATGGAGTTGTTCTCCCACAAGAACCACTCGGCTGATGCTTCTTCAATATGCCCTTCACCAACATGCAGTGTTTCCTTGATTGAATTAGCTCTCAAACCAATATTTGCGTCTAGAGCCTTTGCATTGAGGGCTATCTGAAAACGGCTGTGGCGCTGAAGTTGCCTGTGAATGTGGAGTCGGTGGCATGTGAAACCCGCATGTGGAGCATTCGTTTGTGTGGGATGCTCTACCAGGTTCATTCCTAGATAATGCACTCAAAGGGCACTAAGCATAGAGTGTGAAAACTGAGTTTCCTTGAGAGCTGCTTGGAAGCCTGATGGTGTGTGAAGTTAGTGAGCCAAATAGAGTTGTTCTCCCACAAGAACCACTCGGCTCATCCTTCTTCAATATGCCCTTCACCAACATGCAGTGTTTCCTTGATTGAATTAGATCTCACACCAATATTTGCGTCTAGAGCCTTTGCATTGTGGGCTATCTGAAAACGGCTGTGGCGCTGAAGTTGCCTGTGAATGTGGAGTTGGTGGCATGTGAAACCCGCATGTGGAGCATTCGTTTGTGTGGGATGCTCTACCAGGTTGATTCCTAGATAATGCACTCAAAGGGCACTAAGCCTAGAGTGTGAAAACTGAGTTTCCTTGAGAGCTGCTTGGAAGCCTGATGGTATGTGAAGTTAGTGAGCCAAATGCAGTTGTTCTCCCACAAGAACCACTTGGCTGATCCTTCTTCAATATGCCCTTCACCAACATGCAGTGTTTCCTTGATTGAATTAGCTCTCACACCAATATTTGCGTCTAGAGCCTTTGCATTGAGGGCTATCTGAAAACGGCTGTGGCGCTGAAGTTGCCTGTGAATGTGGAGTTGGTGGCATGTGAAACCCGCATGTGGAGCATTCGTTTGTGTGGGATGCTCACCAAGCTTCATTTCAGTCTTAGGCACTCAAAGGACACTAAGCCTAGAGTGTGAAAACTGAGTTTCCTTGAGAGCTGCTTGGAAGCCTGATGGTGTGTGAAGTTAGTGAGCCAAATGGAGTTGTTCTCCCACAAGATCCACTCGGCTGATCCTTCTCCAATATGCCCTTCACCAACATGCAGTGTTTCCTTGATTGAATTAGCTCTCACACAAATATTTGCGTCTAGAGCCTTTGCATTGAGGGCTATCTCAAAACGGCTGTGGCGCTGAAGTTGCCTGTGAATGTGGAGTCGGTGGCATGTGAAACCCGCATGTGGAGCATTCGTTTGTGTGGGATGCTCTACCAGGTTGATTCCTAGATAATGCACTCAAAGGGCACTAAGCATAGAGTGTGAAAACTGAGTTTCCTTGAGAGCTGCTTGGAAGCCTGATGGTGTGTGAAGTTAGTGAGCCAAATGGAGTTGTTCTCCCACAAGAACCACTCGGCTCATCCTTCTTCAATATGCCCTTCACCAACATGCAGTGTTTCCTTGATTGAATTAGATCTCACACCAATATTTGCGTCTAGAGCCTTTGCATTGAGGGCTATCTGAAAACGGCTGTGGCGCTGAAGTTGCCTGTGAATGTGGAGTTGGTGGCATGTGAAACCCGCATGTGGAGCATTCGTTTGTGTGGGATGCTCTACCAGGTTGATTCCTAGATAATGCACTCAAAGGGCACTAAGCCTAGAGTGTGAAAACTGAGTTTCCTTGAGAGCTGCTTGGAAGCCTGATGGTATGTGAAGTTAGTGAGCCAAATGGAGTTGTTCTGCCACAAGAACCACTCGGCTGATCCTTCTTCAATATGCCCTTCACCAACATGCAGTGTTTCCTTGATTGAATTAGCTCTCACACCAATATTTGCGTCTAGAGCCTTTGCATTGAGGGCTATCTGAAAACGGCTGTGGCGCTGAAGTTGCCTGTGAATGTGGAGTTGGTGGCATGTGAAACCCGCATGTGGAGCATTCGTTTGTGTGGGATGCTCTATCAGATTCTTTCCTAGATAATGCACTCAAAGTGCACTAAGCCTAGAGTGTGAAAACTGAGTTTCCTTGAGAGCTGCTTGGAAGCCTGATGGTGTGTGAAGTTAGTGAGCCAAATGGAGTTGTTCTCCCACAAGAACCACTCGGCTGATCCTTCTCCAAAATGCCCTTCACCAACATGCAGTGTTTCCTTGATTGAATTAGCTCTCACACCAATATTTGCGTCTAGAGCCTTTGCATTGAGGGCTATCTGAAAACGGCTGTGGCGCTGAAGTTGCCTGTGAATGTGGAGTTGGTGGCATGTGAAACCCGCATGTGGAGCATTCGTTTGTGTGGGATGCTCACCAAGATTCGTTTCAGGCCTAGGCACTCAAACGGCACTAAGCATAGAGTGTGCAAACTGAGTTTCCTTGAGAGCTGCTTGGAAGCCTGATGGTGTGTGAAGTTAGTGAGCCAAATGGAGTTGTTCTCCCACAAGAACCACTCGGCTGATCCTTCTTCAATATGCCCTTCACCAACATGCAGTGTTTCCTTGATTGAATTAGCTCTCACACCAATATTTGCGTCTAGAGCCTTTGCATTGAGGGCTATCTGAAAACGGCTGTGGCGCTGAAGTTGCCTGAGAATGTGGAGTTGGTTGCATGTGAAACCCGCATGTGGAGCATTCGTTTGTGTGGGATGCTCACCAAGCTTCATTTCAGTCTTAGGCACTCAAAGGGCACTAAGCATAGAGTGTGCAAACTGAGTTTCCTTGAGACCTGCTTTTAAGCCTGGTGGTGTGTGAAGTTAGTGAGCCAAATGGAGTTGTTCTCCCACAAGAATCATTCGGCTGATCCTTCTTCAATATGCCCTTCACCAACATGCAGTGTTTCCTTGATTGAATTAGCTCTCACACCAATATTTGCGTCTAGAGCCTTTGCACTGAGGGCTATCTGAAAACGGCTGTGGCGCTGAAGTTGCCTGTGAATGTGGAGTTGGTGGCATGTGACCCGCATGTGGTGCATTCGTTTGTGTGGGATGCTAACCAAGCTTCATTTCAGTCTTAGGCACTCAAAGGGCACTAAGCATAGAGTGTGAAAACTGAGTTTCCCTGAGAGCTGCTTGGAAGCCTGATGGTGTGTGAAGTTAGTGAGCCAAATGGAGTTATTCTCCCACAAAAACCACTCGGCTGATCCTTCTTCAATATGCCCTTCACCAACATGCAGTGTTGCCTTGATTGAATTAGCTCTCACACCAATATTTGCGTCTAGAGCCTTTGCATTGAGGGCTATCTGAAAACGGCTGTGGCGCTGAAGTTGCGTGTGAATGTGGAGTTGGTGGCATGTGAAACCCACATGTGGAGTTTCGTTTGTGTCGGATGCTCGACCAGGTTCATTCCTAGATAATGCACTCAAAGGGCACTAAGCATAGAGTGTGAAAACTGAGTTTCCTTGAGAGCTGCTTGGAAGCCTGATGGTGTGTGAAGTTAGTGAGCCAAATGGAGTTGTTCTCCCACAAGAACCACTCGGCTGATCCTTTTTCTTCAATATGCCCTTCATCAACATGCAGTGTTTCCTTGATTGAATTAGCTCTCACACCAATATTTGCGTCTAGAGCCTTTGCATTGAGAGCTTTCTGAAAATGGCTGTGGCGCTGAAGTTGCCTGTGATTGTGGAGTTGGTGGCATGTGAAACCCGCATGTGGAGCATTCGTTTGTGTGGGTTGCTCACCAAGCTTCATTTCAGTCCTAGGCTCTCAAAGGGCACTAAGCATAGAGTGTGCAAACTGAGTTTCCTTGAGAGCTGCTTGGAAGCCTGATAGTGTGTGAAGTTAGTGAGCCAAATGGAGTTGTTCTCCCACAAGAACCACTCGGCTGATCCTTCTGCAATATGCCCTTCACCAACATGCAGTGTTTCCTTGATTGAATTAGCTCTCACACCAATATTTGCGTCTAGAGCCTTTGCATTGAGGGCTATCTGAAAACGGCTGTGGCGCTGGAGTTGCCTGTGAATGTGGAGTTGGTGGCATGTGAAACCCGCATGTGGAGCATTCGTTTGTGTGGGATGCTCACCAAGCCTCATTTCTGTCCTAGGCTCTCAAAGGGCACTAAGCATAGAGTGTGAAAACTGAGTTTCCTTGAGAGCTGCTTGGAAGCCTGATGGTGTGTGAAGTTAGTGAGCCAAATGGAGTTGTTCTCCCACAAGAACCACTCGGCTGATCCTTCTTCAATATGCCCTTCACCAACATGCAGTGTTTCCTTGATTGAATTAGCTATCACACCAATATTTGCGTCTAGAGCCTTTGCATTGAGGGCTATTTCACAACGGCTGTGGCGCTGAAGTTGCGTGTGAATGTGGAGTTGGTGGCATGTGAAACCCGCATGTGGAGCATTCGTTTGTGTGGGATGCTCACCAAGCCTCATTTCTGTCCTAGGCTCTCAAAGGGCACTAAGCATAGAGTGTGAAAACTGAGTTTCCTTGAGAGCTGCTTGGAAGCCTGATGGTGTGTGAAGTTAGTGAGCCAAATGGAGTTGTTCTCCCACAAGAACCACTCGGCTTATCCTTCTCCAAAATGCCCTTCACCAACATGCAGTGTTTCCTTGATTGAATTAGCTCTCACACCAATATTTGCGTCTAGAGCCTTTGCATTGAGGGCTATTGAAAATGGCTGTGGCGCTGAAATTGCGTGTGAATGTGGAGTTGGTGGCATGTGAAACCAGCATGTGGAGCATTCATTTGTGTGGGATGCTCACCAAGCTTCCTTTCAGTCTTAGGCACTCAAAAAGCACTAAGCATAGAGTGTGAAAACTGAGTTTCCCTGAGAGCTGCTTGGAAGCCTGATGGTGTGTGAAGTTAGTGAGCCAAATGGAGTTGTTCTCCCACAAGAACCACTCGGCTGATCCTTCTTCAATATGCCCTTCACCAACATGCAGTGTTTCCTTGATTGAATTAGATCTCACACCAATATTTGCGTCTAGAGCCTTTGCATTGAGGGCTATTTCACAACGGCTGTGGCGCTGAAGTTGCGTGTGAATGTGGAGTTGGTGGCATGTGAAACCCACATGTGGAGTTTCGTTTGTGTGGGATGCTCTACCAGGTTCATTCCTAGATAATGCACTCAAAGGGCACTAAGCATAGAGTGTGAAAACTGAGTTTCCTTGAGAGCTGCTTGGAAGCCTGATGGTGTGTGAAGTTAGTGAGCCAAAAGGAGTTGTTCTCCCACAAGAACCACTCGGCTGATCCTTCTCCAATATGCCCTTCACCAACATGCAGTGTTTCCTTGATTGAATTAGCTCTCACACCAATATTTGCGTCTAGAGCCTTTGCATTGAGGGCTATCTCAAAACGGCTGCGGCGCTGAAGTTGCCTGTGAATGTGGAGTTGGTGGCATGTGAAACCCGCATGTGGAGCATTCGTTTGTGTGGGATGCTCTACCAGATACATTTCAGTCCTAGGCTCTCAAAGGGCACTAAGCATAGAGTGTGAAAACTGAGTTTCCCTGAGAGCTGCTTGGAAGCCTGATGGTGTGTGAATTTAGTGAGCCAAAAGGAGTTATTCTCCCACAAGAACCACTCGGCTGATCCTTCTTCAATATGCCCTTCACCAACATGCAGTGTTTCCTTGATTGAATTAGCTCTCACACCAATATTTGCGTCTAGAGCCTTTGCATTGAGGGCTATCTGAAAACGGCTGTGGCGCTGAAGTTGCGTGTGAATGTGGAGTTGGTGGCATGTGAAACCCGCATGTGGAGCATTCGTTTGTGTGGGATGCTCTATCAGATTCATTCCTAGATAATGCACTCAAAGTGCACTAAGCCTAGAGTGTGAAAACTGAGTTTCCTTGAGAGCTGCTTGGAAGCCTGATGGTGTGTGAAGTTAGTGAGCCAAATGGAGTTGTTCTCCCACAAGAACCACTCGGCTGATCCTTCTCCAAAATGCCCTTCACCAACATGCAGTGTTTCCTTAATTGAATTAGCTCTCACACCAATATTTGCGTCTAGAGCCTTCGCATTGAGGGCTATCTGAAAACGGCTGTGGCGCTGAAGTTGCCTGTGAATGTGGTGTTGGTGGCATGTGAAACCCGCATGTGGAGCATTCGTTTGTGTGTGATGCTCACCAAGCTTCATTTCAGTCCTAGGCACTCAAAGGGCACTAAGCATAGAGTGTGAAAACTGAGTTTCCATGAGAGCTGCTTGGAAGCCTGATGGTGTGTGAAGTTAGTGAGCCAAATGGAGTTGTTCTCCCACAAGAACCACACAGCTGATCCTTCTTCAATATGCCTTCACCAACATGCAGTGTTTCCTTGATTGAATTAGCTCTCACACCAATATTTGCGTCTAGAGCCTTTGCATTGAGGGCTATCTGAAAACGGCTGTGGCACTGAAGTTGCCTGTGAATGTGGAGTTGGTGGCAGGTGAAACCCGCATGTGGAGCATTCGTTTGTGTGGGATGCTTTACCAGGTTCATTCCTAGATAATGCACTCAAAGGGCACTAAGCATAGAGTGTGCAAACTGAGTTTCCTTGAGAGCTGCTTGGAAGCCTGATGGTGTGTGAAGTTCGTGAGCCAAATGGAGTTGTTTTCCCACAAGATCCACTCGGCTGATCCTTCTCCAATATGCCCTTCACCAACATGCAGTGTTTCCTTGATTGAATTAGCTCTCACACCAATATTTGCGTCTAGAGCCTTTGCATTGAGGGCTATTTCAAAACGGCTGCGGCGCTGAAGTTGCCTGTGAATGTGGAGATGGTGGCATGTGAAACCCGCATGTGGAGCATTCGTTTGTGTGGGATGCTAACCAAGATTCATTTCAGTCCTAGGCACTCAAAGGGCACTAAGCATAGAGTGTGAAAACTGAGTTTCCCTGAGAGCTGCTTGGAAGCCTGATGGTGTGTGAAGTTAGTGAGCCAAATGGAGTTATTCTCCCACAAAAACCACTCAGCTGATCCTTCTTCAATATGCCCTTCACCAACATGCAGTGTTTCTTTTTTTTTTTTTTTTTTTTTTTAATTTTATTTTAAATTCATTAATTACATTGTATTATGTGACACAGTTTCATAGGTACTGGGATTCTCCCCACCCCTCCCCAAACCCTCCCACCATGGTGGATTCCTCCACCTTGTTGCATAACCACAGTTCAAGTTCAGTTGAGATTCCCCCATTGCAAGCATATACCAAACATAGAGTCCAGCATCTTATTGTCCAGATAAGTTCAACAGCTTCTTAGGTATACACTCTCTGGTCTGAAGACAGAGCCAGCAGACTATCATCCCGATCAATTAAAAGCTCCAAAATACCATCAGCAAAAATTTACATCACCATGGAATTAATTGACATAGCAACGAGTAACCAATATGGTAAAAGTAAATGCGATTTCTTATCCACCTTCTGTGACCACCTCATTGACATTTCAATTTAGGTTTATACACAACATATAACATTCATAACATAACTTGTTATACATAACATCGTGTCATCTTAAATTAAGGCAAACATGTGGTATTTAACCTTTTGGGATTGGCTCATTTCCCTTAGCATTATGGTTTCCAGTTTGGCCCATTTGGCCACAAAGAACTGCATTTTGTTTTGTTTAATAGCTGAGTAGTATTCCATGGAGTAGATGAACCATAGCTTTCTTATCCAATCCTCTGTTGATGGGCATTTTGGTTGCTTCCATGTCCTTGCAATTACTGATTGTGCTGCTATGAGCATAGGAGTGCATGTTGGTTTCTCATAAAACAAGTGTTCTGGATATATTCCTAGGAGTGCTATTGCCGCGTCATACGGTATGTTGTATTTGAGTTGTTTGAATGTTCTCCATACTGATTTCCATAGAGGCTGTACCAGCCTGCAGCCCCACCAGCAGTGGAGTAGGGTTCCCTTTTCCCCGCAACCTCGCCAACAAGTGTTGTTGGTGCTTTTATTCATGTGGGCCAGTCTTACTGGCGTTAGGTGGTACCTCATTGATGTTTTAATTTGGATTTCCCTTATTGCCAGGGAACTTGAGCATTTTTTCATATGTTTATTTGCCATTTGGGTTTGTTCCTTTGTGAAGTGTTTGCCCATTTCCCGTGCCCATTTCTTGAGTGGCTTGTTTGTTTTGACATTTTGGTTGTTTTGTAGCTCTTTGTATATTCTGGAGATCAGCCCTCTATCACCTAAGTCGTGTGCAAAGATCTTCTCCCATTCTGTGGGTTGCCTTTTTACTTTGTTGATTGTTTCTCTAGCTGTACAGAAGCTTCTTAGTTTGATGAGGTCCCAATTGTTTATTTTGGTCTTGATTTCTACTGCATTTGGAGTCTTTTTTAGGAAGTGAGGGCCTACCCCTAAGTGTTCCAGTGTGTTTCCAACATTTTCTTCCAAAAGTTTGAAGGTTTCTGGATGTAGGTTTAAATCTTTTATCCATTTGGATTTGATCTTAGTATATGGTGAGAGATGTGGGTCTATCTTTTTGTTTCTGCAGGCTATCAACCAGTTGTCCCAACAGCATTTATTGAACAGACCTTCCCATTTGCCTGGGTTGTCGTTTGTCTTTTTGTCAAAGATTATTTGGCTGTATTTCTGTGGGTTCCCATCTGGTGTTTCTATTCTGCTCCATTGATCTTCTTCTCTATTTTTGTGCCAGTACCAGGCTGTTTTGATAACCACTGCCCTATAGTATGTCCAGAGGTCCGGAACTGTGATTCCCCCTGCTAACTTCCTGTTCTTGAGAATGGTTCTAGCTATTCGTGGTTTTTTGTGTTTCCAGATGAACCTTTGAATCATTGTTTCCAGGTCTGTGAAGAATGTTTTGGGCAATTTGATTGGGATTGCGTTGAATGTATATATTGCTTTTGGCAGTATAGACATTTTAATGATATTGATTTTACCTATCCAGGAGCATGGGATGTTACTCCATCTTTCTAGATCTTGTTCAATTTCTTTTTTAAGTAGTTTGTAGTTTTCCTCGAATAGGTCTCCTACATTTTTGGTTAGGTTAATTCCCAGATACTTCATGCTTTCCTTTGTTACTTTGAATGGTATCTTGCTGGTTAGATCTTTTTCCAACTTGGGGCTGTTAGCATACACTATGGCTGTTGATTTTTGTTCATTAATTTTGTACCCTGCCACTCTACCGAACTCTCGTATAAGTTCTAGTAACCTCTGTGTTGAGCCTTTTGGCTCTTCCATATAAAGAATCATGTCATCTGCATATAGTGAAAGCTTGACTTCTTCATTTCCCATTTGGATTCCTTTGATTTCTTTTTCTTGTCTTATGGCCTCAGCGAGTACCTCTAGAACTATGTTGAATAGCAGCGGAGAAAGCGGACATCCCTGTCTTGTTCCAGATCTCAGTGGAAAGGGTTCCAGTTTTTCTCCATTCAGTATGATGCTGGCATTGGGTTTTTCATATATTGCTTTGATTATGTTGTGGATTTTTCCATCTATGCCTACCTTGGTTAGGGTCTTTAGCAGGAAGTTGTGCTGAATTTGTCGAAAGCTTTTTCTGCATCTATTGATACTATCATGTGATTCTTGTTTTTCAGTTTTTGGATGTGGTGTATCACATTTATGGATTTGCGAATGTTGAACCATCCCTGCATTCCAGGGATGAATCCTACTTGATCTGGATGAATGATCTGTCTGATGTGTTTTTGAATTCTGTTGGCTAGGATTTTGTTGAGAATCTTAGCATCAATGTTCATCAAAGAGATAGGTCTGTAGTTTTCTTTCTCTGTAGGATCTCTGCCCGGTTTTGGGATTAAGGTAATGTTGGCTTCATAGAATGAGTTTGGAAGGGTTGCTTCCTTTTCTATTGTTTTGAAGAGTTTGTAGAGGATTGGAGTTAGTTCTGTTCGGAATGGAGCATTCGTTTGTGTCGGATGCTCTATCAGGTTCATTCCTAGATAATGCACTCAAAGGGCACTAAGCATAGAGTGTGCAAACTGAGTTTCCTTGAGAGCTGCTTGGAAGCCTGATGGTGTGTGAAGTTAGTGAGCCAAATGGAGTTGTTCTCCCACAAGAACCACTCGGCTGATCCTTCTCCAATATGCCCTTCACCAACATGCAGTGTTTCCTTGATTGAATTAACTCTCACACCAATATTTGCGTCTAGAGCCTTTGCATTGAGGGCTATCTCAAAACGGCTGCGGCGCTGAAGTTGCCTGTGAATGTGGAGTTGGTGGCATGTGAAACCCGCATGTGGAGCATTCGTTTGTGTGGGATGCTCACCAAGCCTCATTTCAGTCCTAGGCTCTCAAAGGGCACTAAGCATAGAGTGTGAAAACTGAGTTTCCCTGAGAGCTGCTTGGAAGCCTGATAGTGTGTGAAGTTAGTGAGCCAAATGGAGTTGTTCTGCCACAAGAACCACTCGGCTGATCCTTCTTCAATATGCCCTTCACCAACATGCAGTGTTTCCTTGATTGAATTAGCTCTCACACCAATATTTGCGTCTAGAGCCTTTGCATTGAGGGCTATCTGAAAACGGCTGTGGCGCTGCAGTTGCCTGTGAATGTGGAGTTGGTGGCATGTGAAACCCGCATGTGGAGCATTCGTTTGTGTGGGATGCTCACCAAGCCTCATTTCAGTCCTAGGCTCTCAAAGGGCACTAAGCATAGAGTGTGAAAACTGAGTTTCCTTGAGAGCTGCTTGGAAGCCTGATGGTGTGTGAAGTTAGTGAGCCAAATGGAGTTGTTCTCCCACAAGAACCACTCGGCTGATCCTTCTTCAATATGCCCTTCACCAACATGCAGTGTTTCCTTGATTGAATTAGCTCTCACACCAATATTTGCGTCTAGAGCCTTTGCATTGAGGGCTATCTGACAACGGCTGTGGCGCTGAAGTTGCGTGTGAATGTGGAGTTGGTGGCATGTGAAACCCGCATGTGGAGCATTCGTTTGTGTGGGATGCTCACCAAGCCTCATTTCAGTCCTAGGCTCTCAAAGGGCACTAAGCATAGAGTGTCCAAACTGAGTTTCCTTGAGAGCTGTTTGGAAGCCTAATGGTGTGTGAAGTTAGTGAGCCAAAAGGAGTTGTTCTCCCACAAGAACCACTCGGCTGATCCTTTTTCTTCATTATATCCTTCACCAACATGCAGTGTTTCCTTGATTGAATTAGCTCTCACACCAATATTTGCGTCTAGAGCCTTTGCATTGAGGGCTATCTGAAAATGGCTGTGGCGCTGAAGTTGCCTGTGAATGTGGAGTTGGTGGCATGTGAAACCCGCATGCGGAGCATTCGTTTGTGTGGGATGCTCACCAAGATTCATTTCAGGCCTAGGCACTCAAACGGCACTAAGCATAGAGTGTGCAAACTGAGTTTCCTTGAGAGCTGCTTGGAAGCCTGATGGTGTGTGAAGTTAGTGAGCCAAATGGAGTTGTTCTCCCACAAGAACCACTCGGCTGATCCTTCTTCAATATGCCCTTCACCAACATGCAGTGTTTCCTTGATTGAATTAGCTCTCACACCAATATTTGCGTCTAGAGCCTTTGCATTGAGGGCTATCTGAAAATGGCTGTGGCGCTGAAGTTGCCATTGAATGTGGAGTTGGTGGCATGTGAAACCCGCATGTGGAGCATTCGTTTGTGTGGGATGCTCACCAATCCTCATTTCAGTCCTAGGCTCTCAAAGGGCACTAAGCATAGAGTGTGCAAACTGAGTTTCCTTGAGAGCTGTTTGGAAGCCTAATGGTGTGTGAAGTTAGTGAGCCAAAAGGAGTTGTTCTCCCACAAGAACCACTCGGCTTATCCTTCTCCAAAATGCCCTTCACCAACATGCAGTGTTTCCTTGATTGAATTAGCTCTCACACCAATATTTGCGTCTAGAGCCTTTGCATTGAGGGCTATTGAAAATGGCTGTGGCGCTGAAATTGCGTGTGAATGTGGAGTTGGTGGCATGTGAAACCAGCATGTGGAGCATTCATTTGTGTGGGATGCTCACCAAGCTTTCTTTCAGTCTTACGCACTCAAAAAGCACTAAGCATAGAGTGTGAAAACTGAGTTTCCCTGAGAGCTGCTTGGAAGCCTGATGGTGTGTGAAGTTAGTGAGCCAAATGGAGTTGTTCTCCCACAAGAACCACTCGGCTGATCCTTCTTCAATATGCCCTTCACCAACATGCAGTGTTTCCTTGATTGAATTAGCTCTCACACCAATATTTGCGTCTAGAGCCTTTGCATTGAGGGCTATTTCACAACGGCTGTGGCGCTGAAGTTGCGTGTGAATGTGGAGTTGGTGGCATGTGAAACCCGCATGTGGTGCATTCGTTTGTGTGGGATGCTCTACCAGGTTGATTCCTAGATAATGCACTCAAAGGGCACTAAGCCTAGAGTGTGAAAACTGAGTTTCCTTGAGAGCTGCTTGGAAGCCTGATGGTGTGTGAAGTTAGTGAGCCAAATGGAGTTGTTCTCCCACAAGAACCACTCGGCTGATCCTTCTCCAAATGCCCTTCACCAACATGCAGTGTTTCCTTGATTGAATTAGCTCTCACACCAATATTTGCGTCTAGAGCCTTCGCATTGAGGGCTATCTGAAAACGGCTGTGGCACTGAAGTTGCCTGTGAATGTGGTGTTGGTGGCATGTGAAACCCGCATGTGGAGCATTTGTTTGTGTGTGATGCTCACCAAGCTTCATTTCAGTCCTAGGCACTCAAAGGGCACTAAGCATAGAGTGTGAAAACTGAGTTTCCATGAGAGCTGCTTGGAAGCCTGATGGTGTGTGAAGTTAGTGAGCCAAATGGAGTTGTTCTCCCAAAAGAACCACTCAGCTGATCCTTCTTCAATATGCCTTCACCAACATGCAGTGTTTCCTTAATTGAATTAGCTCTCACACCAATATTTGCGTCTAGAGCCTTTGCATTGAGGGCTATCTGAAAACGGCTGTGGCACTGAAGTTGCCTGTGAATGTGGAGTTGGTGGCAGGTGAAACCCGCATGTGGAGCATTCGTTTGTGTGGGATGCTTTACCAGGTTCATTCCTAGATAATGCACTCAAAGGGCACTAAGCATAGAGTGTGCAAACTGAGTTTCCTTGAGAGCTGCTTGGAAGCCTGATGGTGTGTGAAGTTCGTGAGCCAAATGGAGTTGTTTTCCCACAAGATCCACTCGGCTGATCCTTCTCCAATATGCCCTTCACCAACATGCAGTGTTTCCTTGATTGAATTAGCTCTCACACCAATATTTGCGTCTAGAGCCTTTGCATTGAGGGCTATTTCAAAACGGCTGCGGCGCTGAAGTTGCCTGTGAATGTGGAGATGGTGGCATGTGAAACCCGCATGTGGAGCATTCGTTTGTGTGGGATGCTAACCAAGATTCATTTCAGTCCTAGGCACTCAAAGGGCACTAAGCATAGAGTGTGAAAACTGAGTTTCCCTGAGAGCTGCTTGGAAGCCTGATGGTGTGTGAAGTTAGTGAGCCAAATGGAGTTGTTCTCCCACAAGAACCACTCGGCTGATCCTTCTTCAATATGCCCTTCACCAACATGCAGTGTTTCCTTGATTGAATTAGCTCTCACACCAATATTTGCGTCTAGAGCCTTTGCATTGAGGGCTATCTGAAAACGGCTGTGGCGCTGAAGTTGCGTGTGAATGTGGAGTTGGTGGCATGTGAAACCCGCATGTGGAGCATTCGTTTGTGTGGGATGCTCTACCAGGTTGATTCCTAGATAATGAACTCAAAGGGCACTAAGCCTAGAGTGTGAAAACTGAGTTTCCTTGAGAGCTGCTTGGAAGCCTGATGGTGTGTGAAGTTAGTGAGCCAAATGGAGTTGTTCTCCCACAAGAACCACTCGGCTGATCCTTCTCCAAAATGCCCTTCACCAACATGCAGTGTTTCCTTGATTGAATTAGCTCTCACACCAATATTTGCGTCTAGAGCCTTCGCATTGAGGGCTATCTGAAAACGGCTGTGGCGCTGAAGTTGCCTGTGAATGTGGTGTTGGTGGCATGTGAAACCCGCATGTGGAGCATTTGTTTGTGTGTGATGCTCACCAAGCTTCATTTCAGTCCTAGGCACTCAAAGGGCACTAAGCATAGAGTGTGAAAACTGAGTTTCCATGAGAGCTGCTTGGAAGCCTGATGGTGTGTGAAGTTAGTGAGCCAAATGGAGTTGTTCTCCCACAAGAACCACTCAGCTGATCCTTCTTCAATATGCCTTCACCAACATGCAGTGTTTCCTTGATTGAATTAGCTCTCACACCAATATTTGCGTCTAGAGCCTTTGCATTGAGGGCTATCTGAAAACGGCTGTGGCGCTGAAGTTGCCTGAGAATGTGGAGGTGGTGGCATGTGAAACCCGCATGTGGAGCATTCGTTTGTGTGTGATGCTCACCAAGCTTCATTTCAGTCCTAGGCACTCAAAGGGCACTAAGCATAGAGTGTGAAAACTGAGTTTCCATGAGAGCTGCTTGGAAGCCTGATGGTGTGTGAAGTTAGTGAGCCAAATGGAGTTGTTCTCCCAAAAGAACCACACAGCTGATCCTTCTTCAATATGCCTTCACCAACATGCAGTGTTTCCTTGATTGAATTAGCTCTCACACCAATATTTGCGTCTAGAGCCTTTGCATTGAGGGCTATCTGAAAACGGCTGTGGCACTGAAGTTGCCTGTGAATGTGGAGTTGGTGGCAGGTGAAACCCGCATGTGGAGCATTCGTTTGTGTGGGATGCTTTACCAGGTTCATTCCTAGATAATGCACTCAAAGGGCACTAAGCATAGAGTGTGCAAACTGAGTTTCCTTGAGAGCTGCTTGGAAGCCTGATGGTGTGTGAAGTTCGTGAGCCAAATGGAGTTGTTTTCCCACAAGATCCACTCGGCTGATCCTTCTCCAATATGCCCTTCACCAACATGCAGTGTTTCCTTGATTGAATTAGCTCTCACACCAATATTTGCGTCTAGAGCCTTTGCATTGAGGGCTATTTCAAAACGGCTGCGGCGCTGAAGTTGCCTGTGAATGTGGAGATGGTGGCATGTGAAACCCGCATGTGGAGCATTCGTTTGTGTGGGATGCTAACCAAGATTCATTTCAGTCCTAGGCACTCAAAGGGCACTAAGCATAGAGTGTGAAAACTGAGTTTCCCTGAGAGCTGCTTGGAAGCCTGATGGTGTGTGAAGTTAGTGAGCCAAATGGAGTTGTTCTCCCACAAGAACCACTCGGCTGATCCTTCTTCAATATGCCCTTCACCAACATGCAGTGTTTCCTTGATTGAATTAGCTCTCACACCAATATTTGCGTCTAGAGCCTTTGCATTGAGGGCTATCTGAAAACGGCTGTGGCGCTGAAGTTGCGTGTGAATGTGGAGTTGGTGGCATGTGAAACCCGCATGTGGAGCATTCGTTTGTGTGGGATGCTCTACCAGGTTGATTCCTAGATAATGAACTCAAAGGGCACTAAGCCTAGAGTGTGAAAACTGAGTTTCCTTGAGAGCTGCTTGGAAGCCTGATGGTGTGTGAAGTTAGTGAGCCAAATGGAGTTGTTCTCCCACAAGAACCACTCGGCTGATCCTTCTGCAATATGCCCTTCACCAACATGCAGTGTTTCCTTGATTGAATTAGCTCTCACACCGATATTTGCGTCTAGAGCCTTTGCATTGAGGGCTATCTGAAAACGGCTGTGGCGCTGGAGTTGCCTGTGAATGTGGAGTTGGTGGCATGTGAAACCCGCATGTGGAGCATTCGTTTGTGTGGGATGCTCACCAAGCCTCATTTCTGTCCTAGGCTCTCAAAGGGCACTAAGCATAGAGTGTGAAAACTGAGTTTCCTTGAGAGCTGCTTGGAAGCCTGATGGTGTGTGAAGTTAGTGAGCCAAATGGAGTTGTTCTCCCACAAGAACCACTCGGCTGATCCTTCTTCAATATGCCCTTCACCAACATGCAGTGTTTCCTTGATTGAATTAGCTATCACACCAATATTTGCGTCTAGAGCCTTTGCATTGAGGGCTATTTCACAACGGCTGTGGCGCTGAAGTTGCGTGTGAATGTGGAGTTGGTGGCATGTGAAACCCGCATGTGGAGCATTCGTTTGTGTGGGATGCTCACCAAGCCTCATTTCTGTCCTAGGCTCTCAAAGGGCACTAAGCATAGAGTGTGAAAACTGAGTTTCCTTGAGAGCTGCTTGGAAGCCTGATGGTGTGTGAAGTTAGTGAGCCAAATGGAGTTGTTCTCCCACAAGAACCACTCGGCTTATCCTTCTCCAAAATGCCCTTCACCAACATGCAGTGTTTCCTTGATTGAATTAGCTCTCACACCAATATTTGCGTCTAGAGCCTTTGCATTGAGGGCTATTGAAAATGGCTGTGGCGCTGAAATTGCGTGTGAATGTGGAGTTGGTGGCATGTGAAACCAGCATGTGGAGCATTCATTTGTGTGGGATGCTCACCAAGCTTCCTTTCAGTCTTAGGCACTCAAAAAGCACTAAGCATAGAGTGTGAAAACTGAGTTTCCCTGAGAGCTGCTTGGAAGCCTGATGGTGTGTGAAGTTAGTGAGCCAAATGGAGTTGTTCTCCCACAAGAACCACTCGGCTGATCCTTCTTCAATATGCCCTTCACCAACATGCAGTGTTTCCTTGATTGAATTTGATCTCACACCAATATTTGCGTCTAGAGCCTTTGCATTGAGGGCTATTTCACAACGGCTGTGGCGCTGAAGTTGCGTGTGAATGTGGAGTTGGTGGCATGTGAAACCCACATGTGGAGTTTCGTTTGTGTGGGATGCTCTACCAGGTTCATTCCTAGATAATGCACTCAAAGGGCACTAAGCATAGAGTGTGAAAACTGAGTTTCCTTGAGAGCTGCTTGGAAGCCTGATGGTGTGTGAAGTTAGTGAGCCAAAAGGAGTTGTTCTCCCACAAGAACCACTAGGCTGATCCTTCTCCAATATGCCCTTCACCAACATGCAGTGTTTCCTTGATTGAATTAGCTCTCACACCAATATTTGCGTCTAGAGCCTTTGCATTGAGGGCTATCTCAAAACGGCTGCGGCGCTGAAGTTGCCTGTGAATGTGGAGTTGGTGGCATGTGAAACCCGCATGTGGAGCATTCGTTTGTGTGGGATGCTCTACCAGATACATTTCAGTCCTAGGCTCTCAAAGGGCACTAAGCATAGAGTGTGAAAACTGAGTTTCCCTGAGAGCTGCTTGGAAGCCTGATGGTGTGTGAATTTAGTGAGCCAAAAGGAGTTATTCTCCCACAAGAACCACTCGGCTGATCCTTCTTCAATATGCCCTTCACCAACATGCAGTGTTTCCTTGATTGAATTAGCTCTCACACCAATATTTGCGTCTAGAGCCTTTGCATTGAGGGCTATCTGAAAACGGCTGTGGCGCTGAAGTTGCGTGTGAATGTGGAGTTGGTGGCATGTGAAACCCGCATGTGGAGCATTCGTTTGTGTGGGATGCTCTATCAGATTCATTCCTAGATAATGCACTCAAAGTGCACTAAGCCTAGAGTGTGAAAACTGAGTTTCCTTGAGAGCTGCTTGGAAGCCTGATGGTGTGTGAAGTTAGTGAGCCAAATGGAGTTGTTCTCCCACAAGAACCACTCGGCTGATCCTTCTCCAAAATGCCCTTCACCAACATGCAGTGTTTCCTTAATTGAATTAGCTCTCACACCAATATTTGCGTCTAGAGCCTTCGCATTGAGGGCTATCTGAAAACGGCTGTGGCGCTGAAGTTGCCTGTGAATGTGGTGTTGGTGGCATGTGAAACCCGCATGTGGAGCATTTGTTTGTGTGTGATGCTCACCAAGCTTCATTTCAGTCCTAGGCACTCAAAGGGCACTAAGCATAGAGTGTGAAAACTGAGTTTCCATGAGAGCTGCTTGGAAGCCTGATGGTGTGTGAAGTTAGTGAGCCAAATGGAGTTGTTCTCCCAAAAGAACCACTCAGCTGATCCTTCTTCAATATGCCTTCACCAACATGCAGTGTTTCCTTGATTGAATTAGCTCTCACACCAATATTTGTGTCTAGAGGCTTTGCATTGAGGGCTATCTGAAAACGGCTGTGGCGCTGAAGTTGCCTGAGAATGTGGAGGTGGTGGCATGTGAAACCCGCATGTGGAGCATTCGTTTGTGTGTGATGCTCACCAATCTTCATTTCAGTCCTAGGCACTCAAAGGGCACTAAGCATAGAGTGTGAAAACTGAGTTTCCATGAGAGCTGCTTGGAAGCCTGATGGTGTGTGAAGTTAGTGAGCCAAATGGAGTTGTTCTCCCACAAGAACCACACAGCTGATCCTTCTTCAATATGCCTTCACCAACATGCAGTGTTTCCTTGATTGAATTAGCTCTCACACCAATATTTGCGTCTAGAGCCTTTGCATTGAGGGCTATCTGAAAACGGCTGTGGCACTGAAGTTGCCTGTGAATGTGGAGTTGGTGGCAGGTGAAACCCGCATGTGGAGCATTCGTTTGTGTGGGATGCTTTACCAGGTTCATTCCTAGATAATGCACTCAAAGGGCACTAAGCATAGAGTGTGCAAACTGAGTTTCCTTGAGAGCTGCTTGGAAGCCTGATGGTGTGTGAAGTTCGTGAGCCAAATGGAGTTGTTTTCCCACAAGATCCACTCGGCTGATCCTTCTCCAATATGCCCTTCACCAACATGCAGTGTTTCCTTGATTGAATTAGCTCTCACACCAATATTTGCGTCTAGAGCCTTTGCATTGAGGGCTATCTGAAAACGGCTGTGGCGCTGAAGTTGCCTGTGAATGTGGAGATGGTGGCATGTGAAACCCGCATGTGGAGCATTCGTTTGTGTGGGATGCTAACCAAGATTCATTTCAGTCCTAGGCACTCAAAGGGCACTAAGCATAGAGTGTGAAAACTGAGTTTCCCTGAGAGCTGCTTGGAAGCCTGATGGTGTGTGAAGTTAGTGAGCCAAATGGAGTTATTCTCCCACAAAAACCACTCAGCTGATCCTTCTTCAATATGCCCTTCACCAACATGCAGTGTTTCTTTTTTTTTTTTTTTTTTTTTAAATTTTATTTTAAATTCATTAATTACATTGTATTATGTGACACAGTTTCATAGGTACTGGGATTCTCCCCACCCCTCCCCAAACCCTCCCACCATGGTGGATTCCTCCACCTTGTTGCATAACCACAGTTCAAGTTCAGTTGAGATTCCCCCATTGCAAGCATATACCAAACATAGAGTCCAGCATCTTATTGTCCAGATAAGTTCAACAGCTTCTTAGGTATACACTCTCTGGTCTGAAGACAGAGCCAGCAGACTATCATCCCGATCAATTAAAAGCTCCAAAATACCATCAGCAAAAATTTACATCACCATGGAATTAATTGACATAGCAACGAGTAACCAATATGGTAAAAGTAAATGCGATTTCTTATCCACCTTCTGTGACCACCTCATTGACATTTCAATTTAGGTTTATACACAACATATAACATTCATAACATAACTTGTTATACATAACATCGTGTCATCTTAAATTAAGGCAAACATGTGGTATTTAACCTTTTGGGATTGGCTCATTTCCCTTAGCATTATGGTTTCCAGTTTGGCCCATTTGGCCACAAAGAACTGCATTTTGTTTTGTTTAATAGCTGAGTAGTATTCCATGGAGTAGATGAACCATAGCTTTCTTATCCAATCCTCTGTTGATGGGCATTTTGGTTGCTTCCATGTCCTTGCAATTACTGATTGTGCTGCTATGAGCATAGGAGTGCATGTTGGTTTCTCATAAAACAAGTGTTCTGGATATATTCCTAGGAGTGCTATTGCCGCGTCATACGGTATGTTGTATTTGAGTTGTTTGAATGTTCTCCATACTGATTTCCATAGAGGCTGTACCAGCCTGCAGCCCCACCAGCAGTGGAGTAGGGTTCCCTTTTCCCCGCAACCTCGCCAACAAGTGTTGTTGGTGCTTTTATTCATGTGGGCCAGTCTTACTGGCGTTAGGTGGTACCTCATTGATGTTTTAATTTGGATTTCCCTTATTGCCAGGGAACTTGAGCATTTTTTCATATGTTTATTTGCCATTTGGGTTTGTTCCTTTGTGAAGTGTTTGCCCATTTCCCGTGCCCATTTCTTGAGTGGCTTGTTTGTTTTGACATTTTGGTTGTTTTGTAGCTCTTTGTATATTCTGGAGATCAGCCCTCTATCACCTAAGTCGTGTGCAAAGATCTTCTCCCATTCTGTGGGTTGCCTTTTTACTTTGTTGATTGTTTCTCTAGCTGTACAGAAGCTTCTTAGTTTGATGAGGTCCCAATTGTTTATTTTGGTCTTGATTTCTACTGCATTTGGAGTCTTTTTTAGGAAGTGAGGGCCTACCCCTAAGTGTTCCAGTGTGTTTCCAACATTTTCTTCCAAAAGTTTGAAGGTTTCTGGATGTAGGTTTAAATCTTTTATCCATTTGGATTTGATCTTAGTATATGGTGAGAGATGTGGGTCTATCTTTTTGTTTCTGCAGGCTATCAACCAGTTGTCCCAACAGCATTTATTGAACAGACCTTCCCATTTGCCTGGGTTGTCGTTTGTCTTTTTGTCAAAGATTATTTGGCTGTATTTCTGTGGGTTCCCATCTGGTGTTTCTATTCTGCTCCATTGATCTTCTTCTCTATTTTTGTGCCAGTACCAGGCTGTTTTGATAACCACTGCCCTATAGTATGTCCAGAGGTCCGGAACTGTGATTCCCCCTGCTAACTTCCTGTTCTTGAGAATGGTTCTAGCTATTCGTGGTTTTTTGTGTTTCCAGATGAACCTTTGAATCATTGTTTCCAGGTCTGTGAAGAATGTTTTGGGCAATTTGATTGGGATTGCGTTGAATGTATATATTGCTTTTGGCAGTATAGACATTTTAATGATATTGATTTTACCTATCCAGGAGCATGGGATGTTACTCCATCTTTCTAGATCTTGTTCAATTTCTTTTTTAAGTAGTTTGTAGTTTTCCTCGAATAGGTCTCCTACATTTTTGGTTAGGTTAATTCCCAGATACTTCATGCTTTCCTTTGTTACTTTGAATGGTATCTTGCTGGTTAGATCTTTTTCCAACTTGGGGCTGTTAGCATACACTATGGCTGTTGATTTTTGTTCATTAATTTTGTACCCTGCCACTCTACCGAACTCTCGTATAAGTTCTAGTAACCTCTGTGTTGAGCCTTTTGGCTCTTCCATATAAAGAATCATGTCATCTGCATATAGTGAAAGCTTGACTTCTTCATTTCCCATTTGGATTCCTTTGATTTCTTTTTCTTGTCTTATGGCCTCAGCGAGTACCTCTAGAACTATGTTGAATAGCAGCGGAGAAAGCGGACATCCCTGTCTTGTTCCAGATCTCAGTGGAAAGGGTTCCAGTTTTTCTCCATTCAGTATGATGCTGGCATTGGGTTTTTCATATATTGCTTTGATTATGTTGTGGATTTTTCCATCTATGCCTACCTTGGTTAGGGTCTTTAGCAGGAAGTTGTGCTGAATTTGTCGAAAGCTTTTTCTGCATCTATTGATACTATCATGTGATTCTTGTTTTTCAGTTTTTGGATGTGGTGTATCACATTTATGGATTTGCGAATGTTGAACCATCCCTGCATTCCAGGGATGAATCCTACTTGATCTGGATGAATGATCTGTCTGATGTGTTTTTGAATTCTGTTGGCTAGGATTTTGTTGAGAATCTTAGCATCAATGTTCATCAAAGAGATAGGTCTGTAGTTTTCTTTCTCTGTAGGATCTCTGCCCGGTTTTGGGATTAAGGTAATGTTGGCTTCATAGAATGAGTTTGGAAGGGTTGCTTCCTTTTCTATTGTTTTGAAGAGTTTGTAGAGGATTGGAGTTAGTTCTGTTCGGAATGGAGCATTCGTTTGTGTCGGATGCTCTATCAGGTTCATTCCTAGATAATGCACTCAAAGGGCACTAAGCATAGAGTGTGCAAACTGAGTTTCCTTGAGAGCTGCTTGGAAGCCTGATGGTGTGTGAAGTTAGTGAGCCAAATGGAGTTGTTCTCCCACAAGAACCACTCGGCTGATCCTTCTCCAATATGCCCTTCACCAACATGCAGTGTTTCCTTGATTGAATTAACTCTCACACCAATATTTGCGTCTAGAGCCTTTGCATTGAGGGCTATCTCAAAACGGCTGCGGCGCTGAAGTTGCCTGTGAATGTGGAGTTGGTGGCATGTGAAACCCGCATGTGGAGCATTCGTTTGTGTGGGATGCTCACCAAGCCTCATTTCAGTCCTAGGCTCTCAAAGGGCACTAAGCATAGAGTGTGAAAACTGAGTTTCCCTGAGAGCTGCTTGGAAGCCTGATAGTGTGTGAAGTTAGTGAGCCAAATGGAGTTGTTCTGCCACAAGAACCACTCGGCTGATCCTTCTTCAATATGCCCTTCACCAACATGCAGTGTTTCCTTGATTGAATTAGCTCTCACACCAATATTTGCGTCTAGAGCCTTTGCATTGAGGGCTATCTGAAAACGGCTGTGGCGCTGCAGTTGCCTGTGAATGTGGAGTTGGTGGCATGTGAAACCCGCATGTGGAGCATTCGTTTGTGTGGGATGCTCACCAAGCCTCATTTCAGTCCTAGGCTCTCAAAGGGCACTAAGCATAGAGTGTGAAAACTGAGTTTCCTTGAGAGCTGCTTGGAAGCCTGATGGTGTGTGAAGTTAGTGAGCCAAATGGAGTTGTTCTCCCACAAGAACCACTCGGCTGATCCTTCTTCAATATGCCCTTCACCAACATGCAGTGTTTCCTTGATTGAATTAGCTCTCACACCAATATTTGCGTCTAGAGCCTTTGCATTGAGGGCTATCTGACAACGGCTGTGGCGCTGAAGTTGCGTGTGAATGTGGAGTTGGTGGCATGTGAAACCCGCATGTGGAGCATTCGTTTGTGTGGGATGCTCACCAAGCCTCATTTCAGTCCTAGGCTCTCAAAGGGCACTAAGCATAGAGTGTCCAAACTGAGTTTCCTTGAGAGCTGTTTGGAAGTCTAATGGTGTGTGAAGTTAGTGAGCCAAAAGGAGTTGTTCTCCCACAAGAACCACTCGGCTGATCCTTTTTCTTCATTATATCCTTCACCAACATGCAGTGTTTCCTTGATTGAATTAGCTCTCACACCAATATTTGCGTCTAGAGCCTTTGCATTGAGGGCTATCTGAAAATGGCTGTGGCGCTGAAGTTGCCTGTGAATGTGGAGTTGGTGGCATGTGAAACCCGCATGCGGAGCATTCGTTTGTGTGGGATGCTCACCAAGATTCATTTCAGGCCTAGGCACTCAAACGGCACTAAGCATAGAGTGTGCAAACTGAGTTTCCTTGAGAGCTGCTTGGAAGCCTGATGGTGTGTGAAGTTAGTGAGCCAAATGGAGTTGTTCTCCCACAAGAACCACTCGGCTGATCCTTCTTCAATATGCCCTTCACCAACATGCAGTGTTTCCTTGATTGAATTAGCTCTCACACCAATATTTGCGTCTAGAGCCTTTGCATTGAGGGCTATCTGAAAATGGCTGTGGCGCTGAAGTTGCCATTGAATGTGGAGTTGGTGGCATGTGAAACCCGCATGTGGAGCATTCGTTTGTGTGGGATGCTCACCAATCCTCATTTCAGTCCTAGGCTCTCAAAGGGCACTAAGCATAGAGTGTGCAAACTGAGTTTCCTTGAGAGCTGTTTGGAAGCCTAATGGTGTGTGAAGTTAGTGAGCCAAAAGGAGTTGTTCTCCCACAAGAACCACTCGGCTTATCCTTCTCCAAAATGCCCTTCACCAACATGCAGTGTTTCCTTGATTGAATTAGCTCTCACACCAATATTTGCGTCTAGAGCCTTTGCATTGAGGGCTATTGAAAATGGCTGTGGCGCTGAAATTGCGTGTGAATGTGGAGTTGGTGGCATGTGAAACCAGCATGTGGAGCATTCATTTGTGTGGGATGCTCACCAAGCTTTCTTTCAGTCTTACGCACTCAAAAAGCACTAAGCATAGAGTGTGAAAACTGAGTTTCCCTGAGAGCTGCTTGGAAGCCTGATGGTGTGTGAAGTTAGTGAGCCAAATGGAGTTGTTCTCCCACAAGAACCACTCGGCTGATCCTTCTTCAATATGCCCTTCACCAACATGCAGTGTTTCCTTGATTGAATTAGCTCTCACACCAATATTTGCGTCTAGAGCCTTTGCATTGAGGGCTATTTCACAACGGCTGTGGCGCTGAAGTTGCGTGTGAATGTGGAGTTGGTGGCATGTGAAACCCGCATGTGGTGCATTCGTTTGTGTGGGATGCTCTACCAGGTTGATTCCTAGATAATGCACTCAAAAGGCACTAAGCCTAGAGTGTGAAAACTGAGTTTCCTTGAGAGCTGCTTGGAAGCCTGATGGTGTGTGAAGTTAGTGAGCCAAATGGAGTTGTTCTCCCACAAGAACCACTCGGCTGATCCTTCTCCAAATGCCCTTCACCAACATGCAGTGTTTCCTTGATTGAATTAGCTCTCACACCAATATTTGCGTCTAGAGCCTTCGCATTGAGGGCTATCTGAAAACGGCTGTGGCACTGAAGTTGCCTGTGAATGTGGTGTTGGTGGCATGTGAAACCCGCATGTGGAGCATTTGTTTGTGTGTGATGCTCACCAAGCTTCATTTCAGTCCTAGGCACTCAAAGGGCACTAAGCATAGAGTGTGAAAACTGAGTTTCCATGAGAGCTGCTTGGAAGCCTGATGGTGTGTGAAGTTAGTGAGCCAAATGGAGTTGTTCTCCCACAAGAACCACTCGGCTGATCCTTCTTCAATATGCCCTTCACCAACATGCAGTGTTTCCTTGATTGAATTAGCTCTCACACCAATATTTGCGTCTAGAGCCTTTGCATTGAGGGCTATCTGAAAATGGCTGTGGCGCTGAAGTTGCCATTGAATGTGGAGTTGGTGGCATGTGAAACCCGCATGTGGAGCATTCGTTTGTGTGGGATGCTCACCAATCCTCATTTCAGTCCTAGGCTCTCAAAGGGCACTAAGCATAGAGTGTGCAAACTGAGTTTCCTTGAGAGCTGTTTGGAAGCCTAATGGTGTGTGAAGTTAGTGAGCCAAAAGGAGTTGTTCTCCCACAAGAACCACTCGGCTTATCCTTCTCCAAAATGCCCTTCACCAACATGCAGTGTTTCCTTGATTGAATTAGCTCTCACACCAATATTTGCGTCTAGAGCCTTTGCATTGAGGGCTATTGAAAATGGCTGTGGCGCTGAAATTGCGTGTGAATGTGGAGTTGGTGGCATGTGAAACCAGCATGTGGAGCATTCATTTGTGTGGGATGCTCACCAAGCTTTCTTTCAGTCTTACGCACTCAAAAAGCACTAAGCATAGAGTGTGAAAACTGAGTTTCCCTGAGAGCTGCTTGGAAGCCTGATGGTGTGTGAAGTTAGTGAGCCAAATGGAGTTGTTCTCCCACAAGAACCACTCGGCTGATCCTTCTTCAATATGCCCTTCACCAACATGCAGTGTTTCCTTGATTGAATTAGCTCTCACACCAATATTTGCGTCTAGAGCCTTTGCATTGAGGGCTATTTCACAACGGCTGTGGCGCTGAAGTTGCGTGTGAATGTGGAGTTGGTGGCATGTGAAACCCGCATGTGGTGCATTCGTTTGTGTGGGATGCTCTACCAGGTTGATTCCTAGATAATGCACTCAAAAGGCACTAAGCCTAGAGTGTGAAAACTGAGTTTCCTTGAGAGCTGCTTGGAAGCCTGATGGTGTGTGAAGTTAGTGAGCCAAATGGAGTTGTTCTCCCACAAGAACCACTCGGCTGATCCTTCTCCAAATGCCCTTCACCAACATGCAGTGTTTCCTTGATTGAATTAGCTCTCACACCAATATTTGCGTCTAGAGCCTTCGCATTGAGGGCTATCTGAAAACGGCTGTGGCACTGAAGTTGCCTGTGAATGTGGTGTTGGTGGCATGTGAAACCCGCATGTGGAGCATTTGTTTGTGTGTGATGCTCACCAAGCTTCATTTCAGTCCTAGGCACTCAAAGGGCACTAAGCATAGAGTGTGAAAACTGAGTTTCCATGAGAGCTGCTTGGAAGCCTGATGGTGTGTGAAGTTAGTGAGCCAAATGGAGTTGTTCTCCCAAAAGAACCACTCAGCTGATCCTTCTTCAATATGCCTTCACCAACATGCAGTGTTTCCTTGATTGAATTAGCTCTCACACCAATATTTGCGTCTAGAGCCTTTGCATTGAGGGCTATCTGAAAACGGCTGTGGCGCTGAAGTTGCCTGAGAATGTGGAGGTGGTGGCATGTGAAACCCGCATGTGGAGCATTCGTTTGTGTGTGATGCTCACCAAGCTTCATTTCAGTCCTAGGCACTCAAAGGGCACTAAGCATAGAGTGTGAAAACTGAGTTTCCATGAGAGCTGCTTGGAAGCCTGATGGTGTGTGAAGTTAGTGAGCCAAATGGAGTTGTTCTCCCAAAAGAACCACACAGCTGATCCTTCTTCAATATGCCTTCACCAACATGCAGTGTTTCCTTAATTGAATTAGCTATCACACCAATATTTGCGTCTAGAGCCTTTGCATTGAGGGCTATCTGAAAACGGCTGTGGCACTGAAGTTGCCTGTGAATGTGGAGTTGGTGGCAGGTGAAAAACGCATGTGGAGCATTCGTTTGTGTGGGATGCTTTACCAGGTTCTTTCCTAGATAATGCACTCAAAGGGCACTAAGCATAGAGTGTGCAAACTGAGTTTCCTTGAGAGCTGCTTGGAAGCCTGATGGTGTGTGAAGTTCGTGAGCCAAATGGAGTTGTTTTCCCACAAGATCCACTCGGCTGATCCTTCTCCAATATGCCCTTCACCAACATGCAGTGTTTCCTTGATTGAATTAGCTCTCACACCAATATTTGCGTCTAGAGCCTTTGCATTGAGGGCTATTTCAAAACGGCTGCGGCGCTGAAGTTGCCTGTGAATGTGGAGATGGTGGCATGTGAAACCCGCATGTGGAGCATTCGTTTGTGTGGGATGCTAACCAAGATTCATTTCAGTCCTAGGCACTCAAAGGGCACTAAGCATAGAGTGTGAAAACTGAGTTTCCCTGAGAGCTGCTTGGAAGCCTGATGGTGTGTGAAGTTAGTGAGCCAAATGGAGTTGTTCTCCCACAAGAACCACTCGGCTGATTCTTCTTCAATATGCCCTTCACCAACATGCAGTGTTTCCTTGATTGAATTAGCTCTCACACCAATATTTGCGTCTAGAGCCTTTGCATTGAGGGCTATCTGAAAACGGCTGTGGCGCTGAAGTTGCGTGTGAATGTGGAGTTGGTGGCATGTGAAACCCGCATGTGGAGCATTCGTTTGTGTGGGATGCTCTACCAGGTTGATTCCTAGATAATGAACTCAAAGGGCACTAAGCCTAGAGTGTGAAAACTGAGTTTCCTTGAGAGCTGCTTGGAAGCCTGATGGTGTGTGAAGTTAGTGAGCCAAATGGAGTTGTTCTCCCACAAGAACCACTCGGCTGATCCTTCTCCAAAATGCCCTTCACCAACATGCAGTGTTTCCTTGATTGAATTAGCTCTCACACCAATATTTGCGTCTAGAGCCTTCGCATTGAGGGCTATCTGAAAACGGCTGTGGCGCTGAAGTTGCCTGTGAATGTGGTGTTGGTGGCATGTGAAACCCGCATGTGGAGCATTTGTTTGTGTGTGATGCTCACCAAGCTTCATTTCAGTCCTAGGCACTCAAAGGGCACTAAGCATAGAGTGTGAAAACTGAGTTTCCATGAGAGCTGCTTGGAAGCCTGATGGTGTGTGAAGTTAGTGAGCCAAATGGAGTTGTTCTCCCAAAAGAACCACTCAGCTGATCCTTCTTCAATATGCCTTCACCAACATGCAGTGTTTCCTTGATTGAATTAGCTCTCACACCAATATTTGCGTCTAGAGCCTTTGCATTGAGGGCTATCTGAAAACGGCTGTGGCGCTGAAGTTGCCTGAGAATGTGGAGGTGGTGGCATGTGAAACCCGCATGTGGAGCATTCGTTTGTGTGTGATGCTCACCAAGCTTCATTTCAGTCCTAGGCACTCAAAGGGCACTAAGCATAGAGTGTGAAAACTGAGTTTCCATGAGAGCTGCTTGGAAGCCTGATGGTGTGTGAAGTTAGTGAGCCAAATGGAGTTGTTCTCCCAAAAGAACCACACAGCTGATCCTTCTTCAATATGCCTTCACCAACATGCAGTGTTTCCTTGATTGAATTAGCTCTCACACCAATATTTGCGTCTAGAGCCTTTGCATTGAGGGCTATCTGAAAACGGCTGTGGCACTGAAGTTGCCTGTGAATGTGGAGTTGGTGGCAGGTGAAACCCGCATGTGGAGCATTCGTTTGTGTGGGATGCTTTACCAGGTTCATTCCTAGATAATGCACTCAAAGGGCACTAAGCATAGAGTGTGCAAACTGAGTTTCCTTGAGAGCTGCTTGGAAGCCTGATGGTGTGTGAAGTTCGTGAGCCAAATGGAGTTGTTTTCCCACAAGATCCACTCGGCTGATCCTTCTCCAATATGCCCTTCACCAACATGCAGTGTTTCCTTGATTGAATTAGCTCTCACACCAATATTTGCGTCTAGAGCCTTTGCATTGAGGGCTATTTCAAAACGGCTGCGGCGCTGAAGTTGCCTGTGAATGTGGAGATGGTGGCATGTGAAACCCGCATGTGGAGCATTCGTTTGTGTGGGATGCTAACCAAGATTCATTTCAGTCCTAGGCACTCAAAGGGCACTAAGCATAGAGTGTGAAAACTGAGTTTCCCTGAGAGCTGCTTGGAAGCCTGATGGTGTGTGAAGTTAGTGAGCCAAATGGAGTTGTTCTCCCACAAGAACCACTCGGCTGATCCTTCTTCAATATGCCCTTCACCAACATGCAGTGTTTCCTTGATTGAATTAGCTCTCACACCAATATTTGCGTCTAGAGCCTTTGCATTGAGGGCTATCTGAAAACGGCTGTGGCGCTGAAGTTGCGTGTGAATGTGGAGTTGGTGGCATGTGAAACCCGCATGTGGAGCATTCGTTTGTGTGGGATGCTCTACCAGGTTGATTCCTAGATAATGAACTCAAAGGGCACTAAGCCTAGAGTGTGAAAACTGAGTTTCCTTGAGAGCTGCTTGGAAGCCTGATGGTGTGTGAAGTTAGTGAGCCAAATGGAGTTGTTCTCCCACAAGAACCACTCGGCTGATCCTTCTCCAAAATGCCCTTCACCAACATGCAGTGTTTCCTTGATTGAATTAGCTCTCACACCAATATTTGCGTCTAGAGCCTTCGCATTGAGGGCTATCTGAAAACGGCTGTGGCGCTGAAGTTGCCTGTGAATGTGGTGTTGGTGGCATGTGAAACCCGCATGTGGAGCATTTGTTTGTGTGTGATGCTCACCAAGCTTCATTTCAGTCCTAGGCACTCAAAGGGCACTAAGCATAGAGTGTGAAAACTGAGTTTCCATGAGAGCTGCTTGGAAGCCTGATGGTGTGTGAAGTTAGTGAGCCAAATGGAGTTGTTCTCCCAAAAGAACCACTCAGCTGATCCTTCTTCAATATGCCTTCACCAACATGCAGTGTTTCCTTGATTGAATTAGCTCTCACACCAATATTTGCGTCTAGAGCCTTTGCATTGAGGGCTATCTGAAAACGGCTGTGGCGCTGAAGTTGCCTGAGAATGTGGAGGTGGTGGCATGTGAAACCCGCATGTGGAGCATTCGTTTGTGTGTGATGCTCACCAAGCTTCATTTCAGTCCTAGGCACTCAAAGGGCACTAAGCATAGAGTGTGAAAACTGAGTTTCCATGAGAGCTGCTTGGAAGCCTGATGGTGTGTGAAGTTAGTGAGCCAAATGGAGTTGTTCTCCCAAAAGAACCACACAGCTGATCCTTCTTCAATATGCCTTCACCAACATGCAGTGTTTCCTTGATTGAATTAGCTCTCACACCAATATTTGCGTCTAGAGCCTTTGCATTGAGGGCTATCTGAAAACGGCTGTGGCACTGAAGTTGCCTGTGAATGTGGAGTTGGTGGCAGGTGAAACCCGCATGTGGAGCATTCGTTTGTGTGGGATGCTTTACCAGGTTCATTCCTAGATAATGCACTCAAAGGGCACTAAGCATAGAGTGTGCAAACTGAGTTTCCTTGAGAGCTGCTTGGAAGCCTGATGGTGTGTGAAGTTCGTGAGCCAAATGGAGTTGTTTTCCCACAAGATCCACTCGGCTGATCCTTCTCCAATATGCCCTTCACCAACATGCAGTGTTTCCTTGATTGAATTAGCTCTCACACCAATATTTGCGTCTAGAGCCTTTGCATCGAGGGCTATTTCAAAACGGCTGCGGCGCTGAAGTTGCCTGTGAATGTGGAGATGGTGGCATGTGAAACCCGCATGTGGAGCATTCGTTTGTGTGGGATGCTAACCAAGATTCATTTCAGTCCTAGGCACTCAAAGGGCACTAAGCATAGAGTGTGAAAACTGAGTTTCCCTGAGAGCTGCTTGGAAGCCTGATGGTGTGTGAAGTTAGTGAGCCAAATGGAGTTATTCTCCCACAAAAACCACTCGGCTGATCCTTCTTCAATATGCCCTTCACCAACATGCAGTGTTTCCTTTTTTTTTTTTTTTTTTTTTTTTAATTTTATTTTAAATTCATTAATTACATTGTATTATGTGACACAGTTTCATAGGTACTGGGATTCTCCCCACCCCTCCCCAAACCCTCCCACCATGGTGGATTCCTCCACCTTGTTGCATAACCACAGTTCAAGTTCAGTTGAGATTCCCCCATTGCAAGCATATACCAAACATAGAGTCCAGCATCTTATTGTCCAGATAAGTTCAACAGCTTCTTAGGTATACACTCTCTGGTCTGAAGACAGAGCCAGCAGACTATCATCCCGATCAATTAAAAGCTCCAAAATACCATCAGCAAAAATTTACATCACCATGGAATTAATTGACATAGTAACGAGTAACCAATATGGTAAAAGTAAATGCGATTTCTTATCCACCTTCTGTGACCACCTCATTGACATTTCAATTTAGGTTTATACACAACATATAACATTCATAACATAACTTGTTATACATAACATCGTGTCATCTTAAATTAAGGCAAACATGTGGTATTTAACCTTTTGGGATTGGCTCATTTCCCTTAGCATTATGGTTTCCAGTTTGGCCCATTTGGCCACAAAGAACTGCATTTTGTTTTGTTTAATAGCTGAGTAGTATTCCATGGAGTAGATGAACCATAGCTTTCTTATCCAATCCTCTGTTGATGGGCATTTTGGTTGCTTCCATGTCCTTGCAATTACTGATTGTGCTGCTATGAGCATAGGAGTGCATGTTGGTTTCTCATAAAACAAGTGTTCTGGATATATTCCTAGGAGTGCTATTGCCGCGTCATACGGTATGTTGTATTTGAGTTGTTTGAATGTTCTCCATACTGATTTCCATAGAGGCTGTACCAGCCTGCAGCCCCACCAGCAGTGGAGTAGGGTTCCCTTTTCCCCGCAACCTCGCCAACAAGTGTTGTTGGTGCTTTTATTCATGTGGGCCAGTCTTACTGGCGTTAGGTGGTACCTCATTGATGTTTTAATTTGGATTTCCCTTATTGCCAGGGAACTTGAGCATTTTTTCATATGTTTATTTGCCATTTGGGTTTGTTCCTTTGTGAAGTGTTTGCCCATTTCCCGTGCCCATTTCTTGAGTGGCTTGTTTGTTTTGACATTTTGGTTGTTTTGTAGCTCTTTGTATATTCTGGAGATCAGCCCTCTATCACCTAAGTCGTGTGCAAAGATCTTCTCCCATTCTGTGGGTTGCCTTTTTACTTTGTTGATTGTTTCTCTAGCTGTACAGAAGCTTCTTAGTTTGATGAGGTCCCAATTGTTTATTTTGGTCTTGATTTCTACTGCATTTGGAGTCTTTTTTAGGAAGTGAGGGCCTACCCCTAAGTGTTCCAGTGTGTTTCCAACATTTTCTTCCAAAAGTTTGAAGGTTTCTGGATGTAGGTTTAAATCTTTTATCCATTTGGATTTGATCTTAGTATATGGTGAGAGATGTGGGTCTATCTTTTTGTTTCTGCAGGCTATCAACCAGTTGTCCCAACAGCATTTATTGAACAGACCTTCCCATTTGCCTGGGTTGTCGTTTGTCTTTTTGTCAAAGATTATTTGGCTGTATTTCTGTGGGTTCCCATCTGGTGTTTCTATTCTGCTCCATTGATCTTCTTCTCTATTTTTGTGCCAGTACCAGGCTGTTTTGATAACCACTGCCCTATAGTATGTCCAGAGGTCCGGAACTGTGATTCCCCCTGCTAACTTCCTGTTCTTGAGAATGGTTCTAGCTATTCGTGGTTTTTTGTGTTTCCAGATGAACCTTTGAATCATTGTTTCCAGGTCTGTGAAGAATGTTTTGGGCAATTTGATTGGGATTGCGTTGAATGTATATATTGCTTTTGGCAGTATAGACATTTTAATGATATTGATTTTACCTATCCAGGAGCATGGGATGTTACTCCATCTTTCTAGATCTTGTTCAATTTCTTTTTTAAGTAGTTTGTAGTTTTCCTCGAATAGGTCTCCTACATTTTTGGTTAGGTTAATTCCCAGATACTTCATGCTTTCCTTTGTTACTTTGAATGGTATCTTGCTGGTTAGATCTTTTTCCAACTTGGGGCTGTTAGCATACACTATGGCTGTTGATTTTTGTTCATTAATTTTGTACCCTGCCACTCTACCGAACTCTCGTATAAGTTCTAGTAACCTCTGTGTTGAGCCTTTTGGCTCTTCCATATAAAGAATCATGTCATCTGCATATAGTGAAAGCTTGACTTCTTCATTTCCCATTTGGATTCCTTTGATTTCTTTTTCTTGTCTTATGGCCTCAGCGAGTACCTCTAGAACTATGTTGAATAGCAGCGGAGAAAGCGGACATCCCTGTCTTGTTCCAGATCTCAGTGGAAAGGGTTCCAGTTTTTCTCCATTCAGTATGATGCTGGCATTGGGTTTTTCATATATTGCTTTGATTATGTTGTGGATTTTTCCATCTATGCCTACCTTGGTTAGGGTCTTTAGCAGGAAGTTGTGCTGAATTTTGTCGAAAGCTTTTTCTGCATCTATTGATACTATCATGTGATTCTTGTTTTTCAGTTTTTGGATGTGGTGTATCACATTTATGGATTTGCGAATGTTGAACCATCCCTGCATTCCAGGGATGAATCCTACTTGATCTGGATGAATGATCTGTCTGATGTGTTTTTGAATTCTGTTGGCTAGGATTTTGTTGAGAATCTTAGCATCAATGTTCATCAAAGAGATAGGTCTGTAGTTTTCTTTCTCTGTAGGATCTCTGCCCGGTTTTGGGATTAAGGTAATGTTGGCTTCATAGAATGAGTTTGGAAGGGTTGCTTCCTTTTCTATTGTTTTGAAGAGTTTGTAGAGGATTGGAGTTAGTTCTGTTCGGAATGGAGCATTCGTTTGTGTCGGATGCTCTATCAGGTTCATTCCTAGATAATGCACTCAAAGGACACTAAGCATAGAGTTTGCAAACTGAGTTTCCTTGAGAGCTGCTTGGAAGCCTGATGGTGTGTGAAGTTAGTGAGCCAAATGGAGTTGTTCTCCCACAAGAACCACTTGGCTGATCCTTCTCCAATATGCCCTTCACCAACATGCAGTGTTTCCTTGATTGAATTAGCTCTCACACCAATGTTTGCGTCTAGAGCCTTTGCATTGAGGGCTATCTGAAAACGGCTGTGGCGCTGAAGTTGCCTGTGAATGTGGAGTTGGTGGCATGTGAAACCCGCATGTGGAGCATTCGTTTGTGTCGGATGCTCTATCAGGTTCATTCCTAGATAATGCACTCAAAGGGCACTAAGCATAGAGTGTGAAAACTGAGTTTCCTTGAGAGCTGCTTGGAAGCCTGATGGTGTGTGAAGTTAGTGAGCCAAATGGAGTTGTTCTCCCACAAGAACCACTCGGCTGATCCTTCTCCAATATGCCCTTCACCAACATGCAGTGTTTCCTTGATTGAATTAGCTCTCACACCAATATTTGCGTCTAGAGCCTTTGCATTGAGGGCTATCTCAAAACGGCTGCGGCGCTGAAGTTGCCTGTGAATGTGGAGTTGTTGGCATGTGAAACCCGCATGTGGAGCATTCGTTTGTGTGGGATGCTCACCAAGCTTCATTTCAGTCCTAGGCTCTCAAAGGGCACTAAGCATAGAGTGTGAAAACTGAGTTTCCCTGAGAGCTGCTTGGAAGCCTGATAGTGTGTGAAGTTAGTGAGCCAAATGGAGTTGTTCTGCCACAAGAACCACTCGGCTGATCCTTCTTCAATATGCCCTTCACCAACATGCAGTGTTTCCTTGATTGAATTAGCTCTCACACCAATATTTGCGTCTAGAGCCTTTGCATTGAGGGCTATCTGACAACGGCTGTGGCGCTGAAGTTGCGTGTGAATGTGGAGTTGGTGGCATGTGAAACCCGCATGTGGAGCATTCGTTTGTGTGGGATGCTCACCAAGATTCATTTCAGGCCTAGACACTCAAACGGCACTAAGCATAGAGTGTGCAAACTGAGTTTCCTTGAGAGCTGCTTGGAAGCCTGATGGTGTGTGAAGTTAGTGAGCCAAATGGAGTTGTTCTCCCACAAGAACCACTCGGCTGATCCTTCTTCAATATGTCCTTCACCAACATGCAGTGTTTCCTTGATTGAATTAGCTCTCACACCAATATTTGCATCTAGAGCCTTTGCATTGAGGGCTATCTGAAAACTGCTGTGGCGCTGAAGTTGCCTGTGAATGTGGAGTTGGTGGCATGTGAAACCCGCATGTGGTGCATTCGTGTATGTGGGATGCTCACCAAGCTTCATTTCAGTCCTAGGCACTCAAAGGGCACTAAGCATAGAGTGTGAAAACTGAGTTTCCTTGAGAGCTGCTTGGAAGCCTGATGGTGTGTAAAGTTAGTGAGCCAAATGGAGTTGTTCTCCCACAAGAACCACTCGGCTGATCCTTCTTCAATATGTCCTTCACCAACATGCAGTGTTTCCTTGATTGAATTAGCTCTCACACCAATATTTGCGTCTCGAGCCTTTGCATTGAGGGCTATCTGAAAACGGCTGTGGCGCTGAAGTTGCCTGTGAATGTGGAGTTGGTGGCATGTGAAACCCGCATGTGGTGCATTCGTGTATGTGGGATGATCACCAAGCTTCATTTCAGTCCTAGGCACTCAAAGGGCACTAAGCATAGAGTGTGAAAACTGAGTTTCCTTGAGAGCTGCTTGGAAGCCTGATGGTGTGTGAAGTTAGTGAGCCAAATGGAGTTGTTCTCCCACAAGAACCACTCGGCTGATCCTTCTTCAATATGCCCTTCACCAACATGCAGTGTTTCCTTGATTGAATTAGCTCTCACACCAATATTTGCGTCTAGAGCCTTTGCATTGAGGGCTATCTGAATACGGCTGTGGCGCTGAAGTTGCCTGTGAATGTGGAGTTGTTGGCATGTGAAAACCGCATGTGGAGCATTCGTTTGTGTGGGATGCTCTACCAAGTTCATTCCTAGATAATGCACTCAAAGGGCACTAAGCATAGAGTGTGAAAACTGAGTTTCCTTGAGAGCTGCTTGGAAACCTGATGGTGTGTGAAGTTAGTGAGCCAAATGGAGTTGTTCTCCCACAAGAACCACTCGGATGATCCTTCTTCAATATGCCCTTCACCAACATGCAGTGTTTCCTTGATTGAATTAGCTCTCACACCAATATTTGCGTCTCGAGCCTTTGCATTGAGGGCTATCTGAAAACGGCTGTGGCGCTGAAGTTGCCTGTGAATGTGGAGTTGGTGGCATGTGAAACCCGCATGTGGAGCATTCGTTTGTGTGGGATGCTCACCAAGCTTCATTTCAGTCCTAGGCACTCAAAGGGCACTAAGCATAGAGTGTGAAAACTGAGTTTCCTTGAGAGCTGCTTGGAAGCCTGATGGTGTGTGAAGTTAGTGAGCCAAATGGAGTTGTTCTCCCACAAGAACCACTCGGCTGATCCTTCTTCAATATGCCCTTCACCAACATGCAGTGTTTCCTTGATTGAATTAGCTCTCACACCAATATTTGCGTCTCGAGCCTTTGCATTGAGGGCTATCTGAAAACGGCTGTGGCGCTGAAGTTGCCTGTGAATGTGGAGTTGGTGGCATGTGAAACCCGCATGTGGAGCATTCGTTTGTGTGGGATGCTCATCAAGCTTCATTTCAGTCCTAGGCACTCAAAGGGCACTAAGCATAGAGTGTGAAAACTGAGTTTCCTTGAGAGCTGCTTGGAAGCCTGATGGTGTGTGAAGTTAGTGAGCCAAATGGAGTTGTTCTCCCACAAGAACCACTCGGCTGATCCTTCTTCAATATGCCCTTCACCAACATGCAGTGTTTCCTTGATTGAATTAGCTCTCACACCAATATTTGCATCTGGAGCCTTTGCATTGAGGGCTATCTGAAAACGGCTGTGGCGCTGAATTTGCCTGTGAATGTGGAGTTGGTGGCATGTGAATCCCTCATGTGGAGTATTCGTTTGTGTGGGATGCTCACCAAGCTTCATTTCAGTCCTAGGCACTCAAAGGGCACTAAGCATAGAGTGTGAAAACTGAGTTTCCTTGAGAGCTGCTTGGAAGCCTGATGGTGTGTGAAGTTAGTGAGCCAAATGGAGTTGTTCTCCCACAAGAACCACTCGGCTGATCCTTCTTCAATATGCGCTTCAGCAACATGCAGTGTTTCCTTGATTGAATTAGCTCTCACACCAATATTTGCATCTAGAGCCTTTGCATTGAGGGCTATCTGAAAACGGCTGTGGCGCTGAAGTTGCCTGTGAATGTGGAGTTGTTGGCATGTGAAACCCGCATGTGGAGCATTCGTTTGTGTGGGATGCTCACCAAGCTTCATTTCAGTCCTAGGCACTCAAAGGGCACTAAGCATAGAGTGTGAAAACTGAGTTTCCTTGAGAGCTGCTTGGAAGCCTGATGGTGTGTGAAGTTATTGAGCCAAATGGAGTTGTTCTCCCACAAGAACCACTCGGCTGATCCTTCTTCAATATGTCCTTCACCAACATGCAGTGTTTCCTTGATTGAATTAGCTCTCACACCAATATTTGCATCTAGGGCCTTTGCATTGAGGGCTATCTGAAAACGGCTGTGGCGCTGAAGTTGCCTGTGAATGTGGAGTTGGTGGCATGTGAAATCCGCATGTGGTGCATTCGTGTATGGGGGATGCTCACCAAGCTTCATTTCAGTCCTAGGCACTCAAAGGGCACTAAGCATAGAGTGTGAAAACTGAGTTTCCTTGAGAGCTGCTTGGAAGCCTGATGGTGTGTGAAGTTAGTGAGCCAAATGGAGTTGTTCTCCCACAAGAACCACTCTGCTGATCCTTCTTCAATATGCCCTTCACCAACATGCAGTGTTTCCTTGATTGAATTAGCTCTCACACCAATATTTGCATCTAGAGCCTTTGCATTGAGGGCTATCTGAAAACGGCTGTGGCGCTGAAGTTGCCTGTGAATGTGGAGTTGATGGCAAGTGAAACCCGCATGTGGAGCATTCGTTTGTGTGGGATGCTCTACCAGGTTCATTCCTAGATAATGCACTCAAAGGGCACTAAGCATAGAGTGTGAAAACTGAGTTTCCTTGAGAGCTGCTTGGAAGCCTGATGGTGTGTGAAGTTAGTGAGCCAAATGGAGTTGTTCTCCCACAAGAACCACTCGGCTGATCCTTCTTCAATATGCCCTTCACCAACATGCAGTGTTTCCTTGATTGAATTAGCTCTCACACCAATATTTGCGTCTAGAGCCTTTGCATTGAGGGCTATCTGAAAACGGCTGTGGCGCTGAAGTTGCCTGTGAATGTGGAGTTGGTGGCATGTGAAACCCGCATGTGGTGCATTCGTGTATGTGGGATGCTCACCAAGATTCATTTCAGTCCTAGGCACTCAAAGGGCACTAAGTATAGAGTGTGAAAACTGAGTTTCCTTGAGAGCTGCTTGGAAGCCTGATGGTGTGTGAAGTTAGTGAGCCAAATGGAGTTGTTCTCCCACAAGAACCACTCGGCTCATCCTTCTTCAATATGCCCTTCACCAACATGCAGTGTTTCCTTGATTGAATTAGCTCTCACACCAATATTTGCGTCTAGAGCCTTTGCATTGAGGGCTATCTGAAAACGGCTGTGGCGCTGAATTTGCCTGTGAATGTGGAGTTGGTGGCATGTGAAACCCGCATGTGGAGCATTCGTTTGTGTGGGATGCTCATCAAGCTTCATTTCAGTCCTAGGCACTCAAAGGGCACTAAGCATAGAGTGTGAAAACTGAGTTTCCTTGAGAGCTGCTTGGAAGCCTGATGGTGTGTGAAGTTAGTGAGCCAAATGGAGTTGTTCTCCCACAAGAACCACTCGGCTGATCCTTCTTCAATATGCCCTTCACCAACATGCAGTGTTTCCTTGATTGAATTAGCTCTCACACCAATATTTGCATCTCGAGCCTTTGCATTGAGGGCTATCTGAAAACGGCTGTGGCGCTGAAGTTGCCTGTGAATGTGGAGTTGGTGGCATGTGAATCCCGCATGTGGAGTATTCGTTTGTGTGGGATGCTCACCAAGCTTCATTTCAGTCCTAGGCACTCAAAGGGCACTAAGCATAGAGTGTGAAAACTGAGTTTCCTTGAGAGCTGCTTGGAAGCCTGATGGTGTGTGAAGTTAGTGAGCCAAATGGAGTTGTTCTCCCACAAGCATCACTCGGCTGATCCTTCTTCAATATGCCCTTCACCAACATGCAGTGTTTCCTTGATGGAATTAGCTCTCACACCAATATTTGCATCTAGAGCCTTTGCATTGAGGGCTATCTGAAAACGGCTGTGGCGCTGAAGTTGCCTGTGAATGTGGAGTTGGTGGCATGTGAAACCCGCATGTGGAGCATTCGTTTGTGTGGGATGCTCACCAAGCTTCATTTCAGTCCTAGGCACTCAAAGGGCACTAAGCATAGAGTGTGAAAACTGAGTTTCCTTGAGAGCTGCTTGGAAGCCTGATGGTGTGTGAAGTTAGTGAGCCAAATGGAGTTGTTCTCCCACAAGAACCACTCGGCTGATCCTTCTTCAATATGCCCTTCACCAACATGCAGTGTTTCCTTGATTGAATTAGCTCTCACACCAATATTTGCGTCTAGAGCCTTTGCATTGAGGGCTATCTGAAAACGGCTGTGGCGCTGAAGTTGCCTGTGAATGTGGAGTTGATGGCAAGTGAAACCCGCATGTGGAGCATTCGTTTGTGTGGGATGCTCTACCAGGTTCATTCCTAGATAATGCACTCAAAGGGCACTAAGCATAGAGTGTGAAAACTGAGTTTCCTTGAGAGCTGCTTGGAAGCCTGATGGTGTGTGAAGTTAGTGAGCCAAATGGAGTTGTTCTCCCACAAGAACCACTCGGCTGATCCTTCTTCAATATGCCCTTCACCAACATGCAGTGTTTCCTTGATGGAATTAGCTCTCACACCAATATTTGCGTCTAGAGCCTTTGCATTGAGGGCTATCTGAAAACGGCTGTGGCGCTGAAGTTGCCTGTGAATGTGGAGTTGGTGGCATGTGTAACCCGAATGTGGTGCATTCGTTTGTGTGGGATGCTCACCAAGCTTCATTTCAGTACTAGACAATCAAAGGGCACTAAGTATAGAGTGTGAAAACTGAGTTTCCTTGAGAGCTGCTTGGAAGCCTGATGGTGTGTGAAGTTAGTGAGCCAAATGGAGTTGTTCTCCCACAAGGACCAGTTGGCTGATCCTTCTTCAATATGCCCTTCACCAACATGCAGTGTTTCCTTGATTGAATTAGCTCTCACACCAATATTTGCGTCTCGAGCCTTTGCATTGAGAGCTATCTGAAAACGGCTGTGGCGCTGAAGTTGCCTGTGAATGTGGAGGTGTTGGGATGTGAAACCCGCATGTGGAGCATTCGTTTGTGTGGGATGCTCTACCAGGTTCATTCCTAGATAATGCACTCAAAGGGCACTAAGCATAGGTGTGAAAACTGAGATTCCTTGAGAGCTGCTTGGAAGCCTGATTGTGTGTGAAGTTAGTGAGCCAAATGGAGTTGTTCTCCCACAAGAACCACTCGGCTGATCCTTCTTCAATATGCCCTTCACCAACATGCAGTGTTTCCTTGATTGAATTAGCTCTCACACCAATATTTGCGTCTAGAGCCTTTGCATTGAGGGCTATCTGAAAACGGCTGTGTCGCTGAAGTTGCCTGTGAATCTGGAGTTGGTGGCATGTGAAACCCGCATGTGGAGCATTCGTTTCTGTGGGATGCTCGTCAAGATTCATTTCAGTCCTAGGCACTCAAAGGGCACTAAGCATAGAGTGTGAAAACTGAGTTTCCTTGAGAGCTGCTTGGAAGCCTGATGGTGTGTGAAGTTAGTGAGCCAAATGGAGTTGTTCTCCCACAAGAACCACTCGGCTGATCCTTCTTCAATATGCCCTTCACCAACATGCAGTGTTTCCTTGATTGAATTAGCTCTCACACCAATATTTGCATCTAGAGCCTTTGCATTGAGGGCTATCTGAAAACGGCTGTGGCGCTGAAGTTGCCTGTGAATGTGGAGTTGGTGGCATGTGAAACCCGAATGTGGTGCATTCGTGTATGTGGGATGCTCACCAAGCTTCATTTCAGTCCTAGGCACTCAAAGGGCACTAAGTATAGAGTGTGAAAACTGAGTTTCCTTGAGAGCTGCTTGGAAGCCTGATGGTGTGTAAAGTTAGTGAGCCAAATGGAGTTGTTCTCCCACAAGAACCACTCGGCTGATCCTTCTTCAATATGCCCTTCACCAACATGCAGTGTTTCCTTGATTGAATTAGCTCTCACACCAATATTTGCATCTAGAGCCTTTGCATTGAGGGCTATCTGAAAACGGCTGTGGCGCTGAATTTGCCTGTGAATGTGGAGTTGGTGGCATGTGAAACCCGCATGTGGAGCATTCGTTTGTGTGGGATGCTCATCAAGATTCATTTCAGTCCTAGGCACTCAAAGGGCACTAAGCATAGAGTGTGAAAACTGAGTTTCCTTGAGAGCTGCTTGGAAGCCTGATGGTGTGTGAAGTTAGTGAGCCAAATGGAGTTGTTCTCCCACAAGAACCACTCGGCTGATCCTTCTTCAATATGCCCTTCACCAACATGCAGTGTTTCCTTGATTGAATTAGCTCTCACACCAATATTTGCGTCTAGAGCCTTTGCATTGAGGGCTATCTGAAAACGGCTGTGGCGCTGAATTTGCCTGTGAATGTGGAGTTGGTGGCATGTGAAACCCGCATGTGGAGCATTCGTTTGTGTGGGATGCTCATCAAGCTTCATTTCAGTCCTAGGCACTCAAAGGGCACTAAGCATAGAGTGTGAAAACTGAGTTTCCTTGAGAGCTGCTTGGAAGCCTGATGGTGTGTGAAGTTAGTGAGCCAAATGGAGTTGTTCTCCCACAAGAACCACTCACCTGATCCTTCTTCAATATGCCCTTCACCAACATGCAGTGTTTCCTTGATTGAATTAGCTCTCACACCAATATTTGCATCTAGAGCCTTTGCATTGAGGGCTATCTGAAAACGGCTGTGGCACTGAAGTTGCCTGTGAATGTGGAGTTGGTGGCATGTGAATCCCGCATGTGGAGTATTCGTTTGTGTGGGATGCTCACCAAGCTTCATTTCAGTCCTAGGCACTCAAAGGGCACTAAGCATAGAGTGTGAAAACTGAGTTTCCTTGAGAGCTGCTTGGAAGCCTGATGGTGTGTGAAGTTAGTGAGCCAAATGGAGTTGTTCTCCCACAAGAACCACTCGGCTGATCCTTCTTCAATATGCCCTTCACCAACATGCAGTGTTTCCTTGATTGAATTAGCTCTCACACCAATATTTGCGTCTAGAGCCTTTGCATTGAGGGCTATCTGAAAACGGCTGTGGCGCTGAATTTGCCTGTGAATGTGGAGTTGGTGGCATGTGAAACCCGCATGTGGAGCATTCGTTTGTGTGGGATGCTCATCAAGCTTCATTTCAGTCCTAGGCACTCAAAGGGCACTAAGCATAGAGTGTGAAAACTGAGTTTCCTTGAGAGCTGCTTGGAAGCCTGATGGTGTGTGAAGTTAGTGAGCCAAATGGAGTTGTTCTCCCACAAGAACCACTCGGCTGATCCTTCTTCAATATGCCCTTCACCAACATGCAGTGTTTCCTTGATTGAATTAGCTCTCACACCAATATTTGCATCTAGAGCCTTTGCATTGAGGGCTATCTGAAAACGGCTGTGGCACTGAAGTTGCCTGTGAATGTGGAGTTGGTGGCATGTGAAACCCGCATGTGGAGTATTCGTTTGTGTGGGATGCTCACCAAGCTTCATTTCAGTCCTAGGCACTCAAAGGGCACTAAGCATAGAGTGTGAAAACTGAGTTTCCTTGAGAGCTGCTTGGAAGCCTGATGGTGTGTGAAGTTAGTGAGCCAAATGGAGTTGTTCTCCCACAAGAACCACTCGGCTGATCCTTCTTCAATATGCCCTTCACCAACATGCAGTGTTTCCTTGATTGAATTAGCTCTCACACCAATATTTGCATCTAGAGCCTTTGCATTGAGGGCTATCTGAAAACGGCTGTGGCGCTGAAGTTGCCTGTGAATGTGGAGTTGATGGCAAGTGAAACCCGCATGTGGAGCATTCGTTTGTGTGGGATGCTCTACCAGGTTCATTCCTAGATAATGCACTCAAAGGGCACTAAGCATAGAGTGTGAAAACTGAGTTTCCTTGAGAGCTGCTTGGAAGCCTGATGGTGTGTGAAGTTAGTGAGCCAAATGGAGTTGTTCTCCCACAAGGACCAGTCGGCTGATCCTTCTTCAATATGCCCTTCACCAACATGCAGTGTTTCCTTGATTGAATTAGCTCTCACACCAATATTTGCGTCTAGAGCCTTTGCATTGAGGGCTATCTGAAAACGGCTGTGGCGCTGAAGTTGCCTGTGAATGTGGAGTTGGTGGCATGTGAAACCCGCATGTGGAGCATTCGTTTGTGTGGGATGCTCACCAAGCTTCATTTCAGTCCTAGGCACTCAAAGGGCACTAAGCATAGAGTGTGAAAACTGAGTTTCCTTGAGAGCTGCTTGGAAACCTGATGGTGTGTGAAGTTAGTGAGCCAAATGGAGTTGTTCTCCCACAAGAACCACTCGGCTGATCCTTCTTCAATATGCCCTTCACCAACATGCAGTGTTTCCTTGATTGAATTAGCTCTCACACCAATATTTGCGTCTCGAGCCTTTGCATTGAGAGCTATCTGAAAACGGCTGTGGCGCTGAAGTTGCCTGTGAATGTGGAGGTGTTGGCATGTGAAACCCGCATGTGGAGCATTCGTTTGTGTGGGATGCTCTACCAGGTTCATTCCTAGATAATGCACTCAAAGGGCACTAAGCATAGAGTGTGAAAACTGAGATTCCTTGAGAGCTGCTTGGAAGCCTGATTGTGTGTGAAGTTAGTGAGCCAAATGGAGTTGTTCTCCCACAAGAACCACTCAGCTGATCCTTCTTCAATATGCCCTTCACCAACATGCAGTGTTTCCTTGATTGAATTAGCTCTCACACCAATATTTGCGTCTAGAGCCTTTGCATTGAGGGCTATCTGAAAACGGCTGTGTCGCTGAAGTTGCCTGTGAATCTGGAGTTGGTGGCATGTGAAACCCGCATGTGGAGCATTCGTTTCTGTGGGATGCTCGTCAAGATTCATTTCAGTCCTAGGCACTCAAAGGGCACTAAGCATAGAGTGTGAAAACTGAGTTTCCTTGAGAGCTGCTTGGAAGCCTGATGGTGTGTGAAGTTAGTGAGCCAAATGGAGTTGTTCTCCCACAAGAACCACTCGGCTGATCCTTCTTCAATATGCCCTTCACCAACATGCAGTGTTTCCTTGATTGAATTAGCTCTCACACCAATATTTGCATCTAGAGCCTTTGCATTGAGGGCTATCTGAAAACGGCTGTGGCGCTGAAGTTGCCTGTGAATTTGGAGTTGGTGGCATGTGAAACCCGAATGTGGTGCATTCGTGTATGTGGGATGCTCACCAAGCTTCATTTCAGTCCTAGGCACTCAAAGGGCACTAAGTATAGAGTGTGAAAACTGAGTTTCCTTGAGAGCTGCTTGGAAGCCTGATGGTGTGTAAAGTTAGTGAGCCAAATGGAGTTGTTCTCCCACAAGAACCACTCGGCTGATCCTTCTTCAATATGCCCTTCACCAACATGCAGTGTTTCCTTGATTGAATTAGCTCTCACACCAATATTTGCATCTAGAGCCTTTGCATTGAGGGCTATCTGAAAACGGCTGTGGCGCTGAATTTGCCTGTGAATGTGGAGTTGGTGGCATGTGAAACCCGCATGTGGAGCATTCGTTTGTGTGGGATGCTCATCAAGATTCATTTCAGTCCTAGGCACTCAAAGGGCACTAAGCATAGAGTGTGAAAACTGAGTTTCCTTGAGAGCTGCTTGGAAGCCTGATGGTGTGTGAAGTTAGTGAGCCAAATGGAGTTGTTCTCCCACAAGGACCAGTTGGCTGATCCTTCTTCAATATGCCCTTCACCAACATGCAGTGTTTCCTTGATTGAATTAGCTCTCACACCAATATTTGCGTCTCGAGCCTTTGCATTGAGGGCTATCTGAAAATGGCTGTGGCGCTGAAGTTGCCTGTGAATGTGGAGTTGGTGGCATGTGAAACCCGCATGTGGAGCATTCGTTTGTGTGGGATGCTCATCAAGATTCATTTCAGTCCTAGGCACTCAAAGGGCACTAAGCATAGAGTGTGAAAACTGAGTTTCCTTGAGAGCTGCTTGGAAGCCTGATGGTGTGTGAAGTTAGTGAGCCAAATGGAGTTGTTCTCCCACAAGAACCACTCGGCTGATCCTTCTTCAATATGCGCTTCACCAACATGCAGTGTTTCCTTGATTGAATTAGCTTTCACACCAATATTTGCGTCTAGAGCCTTTGCATTGAGGGCTATCTGAAAACGGCTGTGGCGCTGAAGTTGCCTGTGAATGTGGAGTTGGTGGCATGTGAAACCCACATGTGGAGCATTCGTTTGTGTGCGATGCTCTACCAAGTTCATTCCTAGATAATGCACTCAAAGGGCACTAAGCATAGAGTGTGAAAACTGAGTTTCCTTGAGAGCTGCTTGGAAACCTGATGGTGTGTGAAGTTAGTGAGCCAAATGGAGTTGTTCTCCCACAAGAACCACTCGGCTGATCCTTCTTCAATATGCCCTTCACCAACATGCAGTGTTTCCTTGATTGAATTAGCTCTCACACCAATATTTGCGTCTCGAGCCTTTGCATTGAGGGCTATCTGAAAACGGCTGTGGCGCTGAAGTTGCCTGTGAATGTGGATTTGGTGGCATGTGAAACCCGCATGTGGAGCATTCGTTTGTGTGGGATGCTCACCAAGCTTCATTTCAGTCCTAGGCACTCAAAGGGCACTAAGCATAGAGTGTGAAAACTGAGTTTCCTTGAGAGCTGCTTGGAAGCCTGATGGTGTGTGAAGTTAGTGAGCCAAATGGAGTTGTTCTCCCACAAGAACCACTCGGCTGATCCTTCTTCAATATGCCCTTCACCAACATGCAGTGTTTCCTTGATTGAATTAGCTCTCACACCAATATTTGCATCTAGAGCCTTTGCATTGAGGGCTATCTGAAAACGGCTGTGGCGCTGAAGTTGCCTGTGAATGTGGAGTTGGTGGCATGTGAAACCCGCATGTGGAGCATTCGTTTGTGTGGGATGCTCACCAAGCTTCATTTCAGTCCTAGGCACTCAAAGGGCACTAAGCATAGAGTGTGAAAACTGAGTTTCCTTGAGAGCTGCTTGGAAGCCTGATGGTGTGTGAAGTTAGTGAGCCAAATGGAGTTGTTCTCCCACAAGAACCACTCGGCTGATCCTTCTTCAATATGTCCTTCACCAACATGCAGTGTTTCCTTGATTGAATTAGCTCTCACACCAATATTTGCATCTAGAGCCTTTGCATTGAGGGCTATCTGAAAACGGCTGTGGCGCTGAAGTTGCCTGTGAATGTGGAGTTGGTGGCATGTGAAACCCGCATGTGGTGCATTCGTGTATGGGGGATGCTCACCAAGCTTCATTTCAGTCCTAGGCACTCAAAGGGCACTAAGCATAGAGTGTGAAAACTGAGTTTCCTTGAGAGCTGCTTGGAAGCCTGATGGTGTGTGAAGTTAGTGAGCCAAATGGAGTTGTTCTCCCACAAGAACCACTCTGCTGATCCTTCTTCAATATGCCCTTCACCAACATGCAGTGTTTCCTTGATTGAATTAGCTCTCACACCAATATTTGCATCTAGAGCCTTTGCATTGAGGGCTATCTGAAAACGGCTGTGGCGCTGAAGTTGCCTGTGAATGTGGAGTTGATGGCAAGTGAAACCCGCATGTGGAGCATTCGTTTGTGTGGGATGCTCTACCAGGTTCATTCCTAGATAATGCACTCAAAGGGCACTAAGCATAGAGTGTGAAAACTGAGTTTCCTTGAGAGCTGCTTGGAAGCCTGATGGTGTGTGAAGTTAGTGAGCCAAATGGAGTTGTTCTCCCACAAGAACCACTCGGCTGATCCTTCTTCAATATGCCCTTCACCAACATGCAGTGTTTCCTTGATTGAATTAGCTCTCACACCAATATTTGCGTCTAGAGCCTTTGCATTGAGGGCTATCTGAAAACGGCTGTGGCGCTGAAGTTGCCTGTGAATGTGGAGTTGGTGGCATGTGAAACCCGCATGTGGTGCATTCGTGTATGTGGGATGCTCACCAAAATTCATTTCAGTCCTAGGCACTCAAAGGGCACTAAGCATAGAGTGTGAAAACTGAGTTTCCTTGAGAGCTGCTTGGAAGCCTGATGGTGTGTGAAGTTAGTGAGCCAAATGGAGTTGTTCTCCCACAAGAACCACTCGGCTGATCCTTCTTCAATATGCGCTTCACCAACATGCAGTGTTTCCTTGATTGAATTAGCTTTCACACCAATATTTGCGTCTAGAGCCTTTGCATTGAGGGCTATCTGAAAACGGCTGTGGCGCTGAAGTTGCCTGTGAATGTGGAGTTGGTGGCATGTGAAACCCACATGTGGAGCATTCGTTTGTGTGCGATGCTCTACCAAGTTCATTCCTAGATAATGCACTCAAAGGGCACTAAGCATAGAGTGTGAAAACTGAGTTTCCTTGAGAGCTGCTTGGAAACCTGATGGTGTGTGAAGTTAGTGAGCCAAATGGAGTTGTTCTCCCACAAGAACCACTCGGCTGATCCTTCTTCAATATGCCCTTCACCAACATGCAGTGTTTCCTTGATTGAATTAGCTCTCACACCAATATTTGCGTCTCGAGCCTTTGCATTGAGGGCTATCTGAAAACGGCTGTGGCGCTGAAGTTGCCTGTGAATGTGGATTTGGTGGCATGTGAAACCCGCATGTGGAGCATTCGTTTGTGTGGGATGCTCACCAAGCTTCATTTCAGTCCTAGGCACTCAAAGGGCACTAAGCATAGAGTGTGAAAACTGAGTTTCCTTGAGAGCTGCTTGGAAGCCTGATGGTGTGTGAAGTTAGTGAGCCAAATGGAGTTGTTCTCCCACAAGAACCACTCGGCTGATCCTTCTTCAATATGCCCTTCACCAACATGCAGTGTTTCCTTGATTGAATTAGCTCTCACACCAATATTTGCATCTAGAGCCTTTGCATTGAGGGCTATCTGAAAACGGCTGTGGCGCTGAAGTTGCCTGTGAATGTGGAGTTGGTGGCATGTGAAACCCGCATGTGGAGCATTCGTTTGTGTGGGATGCTCACCAAGCTTCATTTCAGTCCTAGGCACTCAAAGGGCACTAAGCATAGAGTGTGAAAACTGAGTTTCCTTGAGAGCTGCTTGGAAGCCTGATGGTGTGTGAAGTTAGTGAGCCAAATGGAGTTGTTCTCCCACAAGAACCACTCGGCTGATCCTTCTTCAATATGTCCTTCACCAACATGCAGTGTTTCCTTGATTGAATTAGCTCTCACACCAATATTTGCATCTAGAGCCTTTGCATTGAGGGCTATCTGAAAACGGCTGTGGCGCTGAAGTTGCCTGTGAATGTGGAGTTGGTGGCATGTGAAACCCGCATGTGGTGCATTCGTGTATGGGGGATGCTCACCAAGCTTCATTTCAGTCCTAGGCACTCAAAGGGCACTAAGCATAGAGTGTGAAAACTGAGTTTCCTTGAGAGCTGCTTGGAAGCCTGATGGTGTGTGAAGTTAGTGAGCCAAATGGAGTTGTTCTCCCACAAGAACCACTCTGCTGATCCTTCTTCAATATGCCCTTCACCAACATGCAGTGTTTCCTTGATTGAATTAGCTCTCACACCAATATTTGCATCTAGAGCCTTTGCATTGAGGGCTATCTGAAAACGGCTGTGGCGCTGAAGTTGCCTGTGAATGTGGAGTTGATGGCAAGTGAAACCCGCATGTGGAGCATTCGTTTGTGTGGGATGCTCTACCAGGTTCATTCCTAGATAATGCACTCAAAGGGCACTAAGCATAGAGTGTGAAAACTGAGTTTCCTTGAGAGCTGCTTGGAAGCCTGATGGTGTGTGAAGTTAGTGAGCCAAATGGAGTTGTTCTCCCACAAGAACCACTCGGCTGATCCTTCTTCAATATGCCCTTCACCAACATGCAGTGTTTCCTTGATTGAATTAGCTCTCACACCAATATTTGCGTCTAGAGCCTTTGCATTGAGGGCTATCTGAAAACGGCTGTGGCGCTGAAGTTGCCTGTGAATGTGGAGTTGGTGGCATGTGAAACCCGCATGTGGTGCATTCGTGTATGTGGGATGCTCACCAAAATTCATTTCAGTCCTAGGCACTCAAAGGGCACTAAGCATAGAGTGTGAAAACTGAGTTTCCTTGAGAGCTGCTTGGAAGCCTGATGGTGTGTGAAGTTAGTGAGCCAAATGGAGTTGTTCTCCCACAAGAACCACTCGGCTGATCCTTCTTCAATATGCCCTTCACCAACATGCAGTGTTTCCTTGATTGAATTAGCTCTCACACCAATATTTGCGTCTAGAGCCTTTGCATTGAGGGCTATCTGAAAACGGCTGTGGCGCTGAATTTGCCTGTGAATGTGGAGTTGGTGGCATGTGAAACCCGCATGTGGAGCATTCGTTTGTGTGGGATGCTCATCAAGCTTCATTTCAGTCCTAGGCACTCAAAGGGCACTAAGCATAGAGTGTGAAAACTGAGTTTCCTTGAGAGCTGCTTGGAAGCCTGATGGTGTGTGAAGTTAGTGAGCCAAATGGAGTTGTTCTCCCACAAGAACCACTCGGCTGATCCTTCTTCAATATGCCCTTCACCAACATGCAGTGTTTCCTTGATTGAATTAGCTCTCACACCAATATTTGCATCTAGAGCCTTTGCATTGAGGGCTATCTGAAAACGGCTGTGGCACGGAAGTTGCCTGTGAATGTGGAGTTGGTGGCATGTGAATCCCGCATGTGGAGTATTCGTTTGTGTGGGATGCTCACCAAGCTTCATTTCAGTCCTAGGCACTCAAAGGGCACTAAGCATAGAGTGTGAAAACTGAGTTTCCTTGAGAGCTGCTTGGAAGCCTGATGGTGTGTGAAGTTAGTGAGCCAAATGGAGTTGTTCTCCCACAAGAACCACTCGGCTGATCCTTCTTCAATATGCCCTTCACCAACATGCAGTGTTTCCTTGATGGAATTAGCTCTCACACCAATATTTGCATCTAGAGCCTTTGCATTGAGGGCTATCTGAAAACGGCTGTGGCGCTGAAGTTGCCTGTGAATGTGGAGTTGGTGGCATGTGAAACCCGCATGTGGAGCATTCGTTTGTGTGGGATGCTCACCAAGATTCATTTCAGTCCTAGGCACTCAAAGGGCACTAAGCATAGAGTGTGAAAACTGAGTTTCCTTGAGAGCTGCTTGGAAGCCTGATGGTGTGTGAAGTTAGTGAGCCAAATGGAGTTGTTCTCCCACAAGAACCACTCGGCTGATCCTTCTTCAATATGCCCTTCACCAACATGCACTGTTTCCTTGATTGAATTAGCTCTCACACCAATATTTGCATCTAGAGCCTTTGCATTGAGGGCTGTCTGAAAACGGCTGTGGCGCTGAAGTTGCCTGTGAATGTGGAGTTGGTGGCATGTGAAACCCGCATGTGGTGCATTCGTGTATGTGGGATGCTCACCAAGCTTCATTTCAGTCCTAGGCACTCAAAGGGCACTAAGCATAGAGTGTGAAAACTGAGTTTCCTTGAGAGCTGCTTGGAAGCCTGATGGTGTGTGAAGTTAGTGAGCCAAATGGAGTTGTTCTCCCACAAGAACCACTCGGCTGATCCTTCTTCAATATGCCCTTCACCAACATGCAGTGTTTCCTTGATTGAATTAGCTCTCACACCAATATTTGCATCTAGAGCCTTTGCATTGAGGGCTATCTGAAAACGGCTGTGGCGCTGAAGTTGCCTGTGAATGTGGAGTTGATGGCAAGTGAAACCCGCATGTGGAGCATTCGTTTGTGTGGGATGCTCTACCAGGTTCATTCCTAGATAATGCACTCAAAGGGCACTAAGCATAGAGTGTGAAAACTGAGTTTCCTTGAGAGCTGCTTGGAAGCCTGATGGTGTGTGAAGTTAGTGAGCCAAATGGAGTTGTTCTCCCACAAGAACCACTCGGCTGATCCTTCTTCAATATGCCCTTCACCAACATGCAGTGTTTCCTTGATGGAATTAGCTCTCACACCAATATTTGCGTCTAGAGCCTTTGCATTGAGGGCTATCTGAAAACGGCTGTGGCGCTGAAGTTGCCTGTGAATGTGGAGTTGGTGGCATGTGTAACCCGAATGTGGTGCATTCGTTTGTGTGGGATGCTCACCAAGCTTCATTTCAGTACTAGACAATCAAAGGGCACTAAGTATAGAGTGTGAAAACTGAGTTTCCTTGAGAGCTGCTTGGAAGCCTGATGGTGTGTGAAGTTAGTGAGCCAAATGGAGTTGTTCTCCCACAAGGACCAGTTGGCTGATCCTTCTTCAATATGCCCTTCACCAACATGCAGTGTTTCCTTGATTGAATTAGCTCTCACACCAATATTTGCGTCTAGAGCCTTTGCATTGAGGGCTATCTGAAAACGGCTGTGGCGCTGAAGTTGCCTGTGAATGTGGAGTTGGTGGCATGTGAAACCCGCATGTGGAGTATTCGTTTGTGTGGGATGCTCATCAAGCTTCATTTCAGTCCTAGGCACTCAAAGGGCACTAAGCATAGAGTGTGAAAACTGAGTTTCCTTGAGAGCTGCTTGGAAACCTGATGGTGTGTGAAGTTAGTGAGCCAAATGGAGTTGTTCTCCCACAAGAACCACTCGGCTGATCCTTCTTCAATATGCCCTTCACCAACATGCAGTGTTTCCTTGATTGAATTAGCTCTCACACCAATATTTGCGTCTCGAGCCTTTGCATTGAGAGCTATCTGAAAACGGCTGTGGCGCTGAAGTTGCCTGTGAATGTGGAGGTGTTGGGATGTGAAACCCGCATGTGGAGCATTCGTTTGTGTGGGATGCTCTACCAGGTTCATTCCTAGATAATGCACTCAAAGGGCACTAAGCATAGAGTGTGAAAACTGAGATTCCTTGAGAGCTGCTTGGAAGCCTGATGGTGTGTGAAGTTAGTGAGCCAAATGGAGTTGTTCTCCCACAAGAACCACTCGGCTGATCCTTCTTCAATATGCCCTTCACCAACATGCAGTGTTTCCTTGATTGAATTAGCTCTCACACCAATATTTGCGTCTAGAGCCTTTGCATTGAGGGCTATCTGAAAACGGCTGTGTCGCTGAAGTTGCCTGTGAATGTGGAGTTGGTGGCATGTGAAACCCGCATGTGGAGCATTCGTTTCTGTGGGATGCTCGTCAAGATTCGTTTCAGTCCTAGGCACTCAAAGGGCACTAAGCATAGAGTGTGCAAACTGAGTTTCCTTGAGAGCTGCTTGGAAGCCTGATGGTGTGTGAAGTTAGTGAGCCAAATGGAGTTGTTCTCCCACAAGAACCACTCGGCTGATCCTTCTTCAATATGCCCTTCACCAACATGCAGTGTTTCCTTGATTGAATTAGCTCTCACACCAATATTTGCATCTAGAGCCTTTGCATTGAGGGCTATCTGAAAACGGCTGTGGCGCTGAAGTTGCCTGTGAATTTGGAGTTGGTGGCATGTGAAACCCGAATGTGGTGCATTCGTGTATGTGGGATGCTCACCAAGCTTCATTTCAGTCCTAGGCACTCAAAGGGCACTAAGTATAGAGTGTGAAAACTGAGTTTCCTTGAGAGCTGCTTGGAAGCCTGATGGTGTGTAAAGTTAGTGAGCCAAATGGAGTTGTTCTCCCACAAGAACCACTCGGCTGATCCTTCTTCAATATGCCCTTCACCAACATGCAGTGTTTCCTTGATTGAATTAGCTCTCACACCAATATTTGCATCTAGAGCCTTTGCATTGAGGGCTATCTGAAAACGGCTGTGGCGCTGAATTTGCCTGTGAATGTGGAGTTGGTGGCATGTGAAACCCGCATGTGGAGCATTCGTTTGTGTGGGATACTCTACCAGGTTCATTCCTAGATAATGCACTCAAAGGGCACTAAGCATAGAGTGTGAAAACTGAGTTTCCTTGAGAGCTGCTTGGAAGCTTGATGGTGTGTGAAGTTAGTGAGCCAAATGGAGTTGTTCTCCCACAAGGACCAGTTGGCTGATCCTTCTTCAATATGCCCTTCACCAACATGCAGTGTTTCCTTGATTGAATTAGCTCTCACACCAATATTTGAGTCTCGAGCCTTTGCATTGAGGGCTATCTGAAAACGGCTGTGGCGCTGAAGTTGCCTGTGAATGTGGAGTTGGTGGCATGTGAAACCCGCATGTGGAGCATTCGTTTGTGTGGGATGCTCATCAAGATTCATTTCAGTCCTAGGCACTCAAAGGGCACTAAGCATAGAGTGTGAAAACTGAGTTTCCTTGAGAGCTGCTTGGAAGCCTGATGGTGTGTGAAGTTAGTGAGCCAAATGGAGTTGTTCTCCCACAAGAACCACTCGGCTGATCCTTCTTCAATATGCGCTTCACCAACATGCAGTGTTTCCTTGATTGAATTAACTTTCACACCAATATTTGCGTCTAGAGCCTTTGCATTGAGGGCTATCTGAAAACGGCTGTGGCGCTGAAGTTGCCTGTGAATGTGGAGTTGGTGGCATGTGAAACCCACATGTGGAGCATTCGTTTGTGTGCGATGCTCTACCAAGTTCATTCCTAGATAATGCACTCAAAGGGCACTAAGCATAGAGTGTGAAAACTGAGTTTCCTTGAGAGCTGCTTGGAAACCTGATGGTGTGTGAAGTTAGTGAGCCAAATGGAGTTGTTCTCCCACAAGAACCACTCGGCTGATCCTTCTTCAATATGCCCTTCACCAACATGCAGTGTTTCCTTGATTGAATTAGCTCTCACACCAATATTTGCATCTAGAGCCTTTGCATTGAGGGCTATCTGAAAACGGCTGTGGCGCTGAAGTTGCCTGTGAATGTGGAGTTGGTGGCATGTGAAACCCGCATGTGGAGCATTCGTTTGTGTGGGATGCTCTACCATGTTCATTCCTAGATAATGCAATCAAAGGGCACTAAGCATAGAGTGTGAAAACTGAGTTTCCTTGAGAGCTGCTTGGAAGCCTGATGGTGTGTGAAGTTAGTGAGCCAAATGGAGTTGTTCTCCCACAAGAACCACTCGGCTGATCCTTCTTCAATATGCCCTTCACCAACATGCAGTGTTTCCTTGATTGAATTAGCTCTCACACCAATATTTGCGTCTCGAGCCTTTGCATTGAGGGCTATCTGAAAACGGCTGTGGCGCTGAAGTTGCCTGTGAATGTGGAGTTGGTGGCATGTGAAACCCGCATGTGGAGCATTCGTTTGTGTGGGATGCTCATCAAGCTTCATTTCAGTCCTAGGCACTCAAAGGGCACTAAGGATAGAGTGTGAAAACTGAGTTTCCTTGAGAGCTGCTTGCAAGCCTGATGGTGTGTGAAGTTTGTGAGCCAAATGGAGTTGTTCTCCCACAAGAACCACTCAGCTGATCCTTCTTCAATATGCCCTTCACCAACATGCAGTGTTTCCTTGATTGAATTAGCTCTCACACCAATATTTGCATCTAGAGCCTTTGCATTGAGGGCTATCTGAAAACGGCTGTGGCGCTGAATTTGCCTGTGAATGTGGAGTTGGTGGCATGTGAATCCCTCATGTGGAGTATTCGTTTGTCTGGGATGCTCACCAAGCTTCATTTCAGTCCTAGGCCCTCAAAGGGCACTAAGCATAGAGTGTGAAAACTGAGTTTCCTTGAGTGCTGCTTGGAAGCCTGATGGTGTGTGAAGTTAGTGAGCCAAATGGAGTTGTTCTCCCACAAGAACCACTCGGCTGATCCTTCTTCAATATGCCCTTCACCAACATGCAGTGTTTCCTTGATTGAATTAGCTCTCACACCAATATTTGCATCTAGAGCCTTTGCATTGAGGGCTATCTGAAAACGGCTGTGGCGCTGAAGTTGCCTGTGAATGTGGAGTTGGTGGCATGTGAAACCCGCATGTGGAGCATTCGTTTGTGTGGGATGCTCACCAAGCTTCATTTCAGTCCTAGGCACTCAAAGGGCACTAAGCATAGAGTGTGAAAACTGAGTTTCCTTGAGAGCTGCTTGGAAGCCTGATGGTGTGTGAAGTTAGTGAGCCAAATGGAGTTGTTCTCCCACAAGAACCACTCGGCTGATCCTTCTTCAATATGTCCTTCACCAACATGCAGTGTTTCCTTGATTGAATTAGCTCTCACACCAATATTTGCATCTAGAGCCTTTGCATTGAGGGCTATCTGAAAACTGCTGTGGCGCTGAAGTTGCCTGTGAATGTGGAGTTGGTGGCATGTGAAACCCGCATGTGATGCATTCGTGTATGTGGGATGCTCACCAAGCTTCATTTCAGTCCTAGGCACTCAAAGGGCACTAAGCATAGAGTGTGAAAACTGAGTTTCCTTGAGAGCTGCTTGGAAGCCTGATGGTGTGTAAAGTTAGTGAGCCAAATGGAGTTGTTCTCCCACAAGAACCACTCGGCTGATCCTTCTTCAATATGCCCTTCAGCAACATGCAGTGTTTCCTTGATTGAATTAGCTCTCACACCAATATTTGCGTCTCGAGCCTTTGCATTGAGGGCTATCTGAAAACGGCTGTGGCGCTGAAGTTGCCTGTGAATGTGGAGTTGTTGGCATGTGAAACCCGCATGTGGTGCATTCGTTTGTGTGGGATGCTCACCAAGCTTCATTTCAGTCCTAGGCACTCAAAGGGCACTAAGCATAGAGTGTGAAAACTGAGTTTCCTTGAGAGCTGCTTGGAAGCCTGATGGTGTGTGAAGTTAGTGAGCCAAATGGAGTTGTTCTCCCACAAGAACCACTCGGCTGATCCTTCTTCAATATGCCCTTCACCAACATGCAGTGTTTCCTTGATTGAATTAGCTCTCACACCAATATTTGCGTCTCGAGCCTTTGCATTGAGGGCTATCTGAAAACGGCTGTGGCGCTGAAGTTGCCTGTGAATGTGGAGTTGGTGGCATGTGAAACCCGCATGTGGTGCATTCGTTTGTGTGGGATGCTCACCAAGCTTCATTTCAGTCCTAGGCACTCATAGGGCACTAAGCATAGAGTGTGAAAGCTGAGTTTCCTTGAGAGCTGCTTGGAAGCCTGATGGTGTGTGAAGTTAGTGAGCAAATGGAGTTGTTCTCCCACAAGAACCACTCGGCTGATCCTTCTTCAATATGCCCTTCACCAACATGCAGTGTTTCCTTGATTGAATTAGCTCTCACACCAATATTTGCGTCTCGAGCCTTTGCATTGAGGGCTATCTGAAAACGGCTGTGGCGCTGAAGTTGCCTGTGAATGTGGAGTTGTTGACATGTGAAAACCGCATGTGGAGCATTCGTTTGTGTGGGATGCTCTACCAAGTTCATTTCTAGATAATGCACTCAAAGGGCACTAAGCATAGAGTGTGAAAACTGAGTTTCCTTGAGAGCTGCTTGGAAACCTGATGGTGTGTGAAGTTAGTGAGCCAAATGGAGTTGTTCTCCCACAAGAACCACTCGGCTGATCCTTCTTCAATATGCCCTTCAGCAACATGCAGTGTTTCCTTGATTGAATTAGCTCTCACACCAATATTTGCGTCTCGAGCCTTTGCATTGAGGGCTATCTGAAAACGGCTGTGGCGCTGAAGTTGCCTGTGAATGTGGAGTTGGTGGCATGTGAAACCCGCATGTGGAGCATTCGTTTGTGTGGGATGCTCACCAAGCTTCATTTCAGTCCTAGGCACTCAAAGGGCACTAAGCATAGAGTGTGAAAACTGAGTTTCCTTGAGAGCTGCTTGGAAGCCTGATGGTGTGTGAAGTTAGTGAGCCAAATGGAGTTGTTCTCCCACAAGAACCACTCGGCTGATCCTTCTTCAATATGCCCTTCACCAACATGCAGTGTTTCCTTGATTGAATTAGCTCTCACACCAATATTTGCGTCTCGAGCCTTTGCATTGAGGGCTATCTCAAAACGGCTGTGGCGCTGAATTTGCCTGTGAATGTGGAGTTGGTGGCATGTGAAACCCGCATGTGGTGCATTCGTGTATGTGGGATGTTCACCAAGCTTCATTTCAGTCCTAGGCACTCAAAGGGCACTAAGCATAGAGTGTGAAAACTGAGTTTCCTTGAGAGCTGCTTGGAAGCCTGATGGTGTGTGAAGTTAGTGAGCCAAATGGAGTTGTTCTCCCACAAGAACCACTCGGCTGATCCTTCTTCAATATGCCCTTCACCAACATGCAGTGTTTCCTTGATTGAATTAGCTCTCACACCAATATTTGCATCTAGAGCCTTTGCATTGAGGGCTATCTGAAAACGGCTGTGGCGCTGAAGTTGCCTGTGAATGTGGAGTTGATGGCAAGTGAAACCCGCATGTGGAGCATTCGTTTGTGTGGGATGCTCTACCAGGTTGATTCCTAGATAATGCACTCAAAGGGCACTAAGCATAGAGTGTGAAAAATGAGTTTCCTTGAGAGCTGCTTGGAAGCCTGATGGTGTGTGAAGTTAGTGAGCCAAATGGAGTTGTTCTCCCACAAGAACCACTCGGCTGATCCTTCTTCAATATGCCCTTCACCAACATGCAGTGTTTCCTTGATGGAATTAGCTCTCACACCAATATTTGCGTCTAGAGCCTTTGCATTGAGGGCTATCTGAAAACGGCTGTGGCGCTGAATTTGCCTGTGAATGTGGAGTTGGTGGCATGTGTAACCCGAATGTGGTGCATTCGTTTGTGTGGGATGCTCACCAAGCTTCATTTCAGTCCTAGACAATCAAAGGGCACTAAGTATAGAGTGTGAAAACTGAGTTTCCTTGAGAGCTGCTTGGAAGCCTGATGGTGTGTGAAGTTAGTGAGCCAAATGGAGTTGTTCTCCCACAAGGACCAGTTGGCTGATCCTTCTTCAATATGCCCTTCACCAACATGCAGTGTTTCCTTGATTGAATTAGCTCTCACACCAATATTTGCGTCTAGAGCCTTTGCATTGAGGGCTATCTGAAAACGGCTGTGGCGCTGAAGTTGCCTGTGAATGTGGAGTTGGTGGCATGTGAAACCCGCATGTGGAGCATTCGTTTGTGTGGGATGCTCATCAAGCTTCATTTCAGTCCTAGGCACTCAAAGGGCACTAAGCATAGAGTGTGAAAACTGAGTTTCCTTGAGAGCTGCTTGGAAACCTGATGGTGTGTGAAGTTAGTGAGCCAAATGGAGTTGTTCTCCCACAAGAACCACTCACCTGATCCTTCTTCAATATGCCCTTCACCAACATGCAGTGTTTCCTTGATTGAATTAGCTCTCACACCAATATTTGCGTCTCGAGCCTTTGCATTGAGAGCTATCTGAAAACGGCTGTGGCGCTGAAGTTGCCTGTGAATGTGGAGGTGTTGGGATGTGAAACCCGCATGTGGAGCATTCGTTTGTGTGGGATGCTCTACCAGGTTCATTCCTAGATAATGCACTCAAAGGGCACTAAGCATAGAGTGTGAAAACTGAGATTCCTTGAGAGCTGCTTGGAAGCCTGATTGTGTGTGAAGTTAGTGAGCCAAATGGAGTTGTTCTCCCACAACAACCACTCGGCTGCTCCTTCTTCAATATGCCCTTCACCAACATGCAGTGTTTCCTTGATTGAATTAGCTCTCACACCAATATTTGCGTCTAGAGCCTTTGCATTGAGGGCTATCTGAAAACGGCTGTGTCGCTGAAGTTGCCTGTGAATCTGGAGTTGGTGGCATGTGAAACCCGCATGTGGAGCATTCGTTTCTGTGGGATGCTCGTCAAGATTCATTTCAGTCCTAGGCACTCAAAGGGCACTAAGCATAGAGTGTGAAAACTGAGTTTCCTTGAGAGCTGCTTGGAAGCCTGATGGTGTGTGACGTTAGTGAGCCAAATGGAGTTGTTCTCCCACAAGAACCACTCGGCTGATCCTTCTTCAATATGCCCTTCACCAACATGCAGTGTTTCCTTGATTGAATTAGCTCTCACACCAATATTTGCATCTAGAGCCTTTGCATTGAGGGCTATCTGAAAACGGCTGTGGCGCTGAAGTTGCCTGTGAATGTGGAGTTGGTGGCATGTGAAACCCGCATGTGGAGCATTCGTTTGTGTGGGATGCTCTACCATGTTCATTCCTAGATAATGCAATCAAAGAGCACTAAGCATAGAGTGTGAAAACTGAGTTTCCTTGAGAGCTGCTTGGAAACCTGATGGTGTGTGAAGTTAGTGAGCCAAATGGAGTTGTTCTCCCACAAGAACCACTCGGCTGATCCTTCTTCAATATGCCCTTCACCAACATGCAGTGTTTCCTTGATTGAATTAGCTCTCACACCAATATTTGCGTCTAGAGCCTTTGCATTGTGGGCTATCTGAAAACGGCTGTGGCGCTGAAGTTGCCTGTGAATGTGGAGTTGGTGGCATGTGAAACCCGCATGTGGAGCATTCGTTTGTGTGGGATGCTCACCAAGCTTCATTTCAGTCCTAGGCACTCAAAGGGCACTAAGCATAGAGTGTGAAAACTGAGTTTCCTTGAGAGCTGCTTGGAAGCCTGATGGTGTGTGAAGTTAGTGAGCCAAATGGAGTTGTTCTCCCACAAGAACCACTCGGCTGATCCTTCTTCAATATGCCCTTCACCAACATGCAGTGTTTCCTTGATTGAATTAGCTCTCACACCAATATTTGCATCTAGAGCCTTTGCATTGAGGGCTATCTGAAAACGGCTGTGGCGCTGAAGTTGCCTGTGAATGTGGAGTTGATGGCATGTGAAACCCGCATGTGGAGCATTCGTTTGTGTGGGATGCTCACCAAGCTTCATTTTAGTCCTAGGCACTCAAAGGGCACTAAGCATAGAGTGTGAAAACTGAGTTTCCTTGAGAGCTGCTTGGAAACCTGATGGTGTGTGAAGTTAGTGAGCCAAATGGAGTTGTTCTCCCACAAGAACCACTCGGCTGATCCTTCTTCAATATGCCCTTCACCAACATGCAGTGTTTCCTTGATTGAATTAGCTCTCACACCAATATTTGCATCTAGAGCCTTTGCATTGAGGGCTATCTGAAAACGGCTGTGGCGCTGAATTTGCCTGTGAATGTGGAGTTGGTGGCATGTGAAACCCGCATGTGGAGCATTCGTTTGTGTGGGATGCTCTACCATGTTCATTCCTAGATAATGCAATCAAAGGGCACTAAGCATAGAGTGTGAAAACTGAGTTTCATTGAGAGCTGCTTGGAAGCCTGATGGTGTGTGAAGTTAGTGAGCCAAATGGAGTTGTTCTCCCACAAGAACCACTCGGCTGATCCTTCTTCAATATGCCCTTCACCAACATGCAGTGTTTCCTTGATTGAATTAGCTCTCACACCAATATTTGCGTCTCGAGCCTTTGCATTGAGGGCTATCTGAAAACGGCTGTGGCGCTGAATTTGCCTGTGAATGTGGAGTTGGTGGCATGTGAAACCCGCATGTGGAGCATCGTTTGTGTGGGAGGCTCATCAAGCTTCATTTCAGTCCTAGGCACTCAAAGGGCACTAAGCATAGAGTGTGAAAACTGAGTTTCCTTGAGAGCTGCTTGGAAGCCTGATGGTGTGTGAAGTTTGTGAGCCAAATGGAGTTGTTCTCCCACAAGAACCACTCAGCTGATCCTTCTTCAATATGCCCTTCACCAACATGCAGTGTTTCCTTGATTGAATTAGCTCTCACACCAATATTTGCATCTAGAACCTTTGCATTGAGGGCTATCTGAAAACGGCTGTGGCGCTGAATTTGCCTGTGAATGTGGAGTTGGTGGCATGTGAATCCCTCATGTGGAGTATTCGTTTGTCTGGGATGCTCACCAAGCTTCATTTCAGTCCTAGGCCCTCAAAGGGCACTAAGCATAGAGTGTGAAAACTGAGTTTCCTTGAGAGCTGCTTGGAAGCCTGATGGTGTGTGAAGTTAGTGAGCCAAATGGAGTTGTTCTCCCACAAGAACCACTCGGCTGATCCTTCTTCAATATGCCCTTCACCAACATGCAGTGTTTCCTTGATTGAATTAGCTCTCACACCAATATTTGCATCTAGAGCCTTTGCATTGAGGGCTATCTGAAAACGGCTGTGGCGCTGAAGTTGCCTGTGAATGTGGAGTTGGTGGCATGTGAAACCCGCATGTGGAGCATTCGTTTGTGTGGGATGCTCACCAAGCTTCATTTCAGTCCTAGGCACTCAAAGGGCACTAAGCATAGAGTGTGAAAACTGAGTTTCCTTGAGAGCTGCTTGGAAGCCTGATGGTGTGTGAAGTTAGTGAGCCAAATGGAGTTGTTCTCCCACAAGAACCACTCGGCTGATCCTTCTTCAATATGCCCTTCACCAACATGCAGTGTTTCCTTGATGGAATTAGCTCTCACACCAATATTTGCGTCTAGAGCCTTTGCATTGAGGGCTATCTGAAAACGGCTGTGGCGCTGAATTTGCCTGTGAATGTGGAGTTGGTGGCATATGTAACCCGAATGTGGTGCATTCGTTTGTGTGGTATGCTCACCAAGCTTCATTTCAGTACTAGACAATCAAAGGGCACTAAGTATAGAGTGTGAAAACTGAGTTTCCTTGAGAGCTGCTTGGAAGCCTGATGGTGTGTGAAGTTAGTGAGCCAAATGGAGTTGTTCTCCCACAAGGACCAGTTGGCTGATCCTTCTTCAATATGCCCTTCACCAACATGCAGTGTTTCCTTGATTGAATTAGCTCTCACACCAATATTTGCATCTAGAGCCTTTGCATTGAGGGCTATCTGAAAACGGCTGTGGCGCTGAAGTTGCCTGTGAATGTGGAGTTGGTGGCATGTGAAACCCGCATGTGGAGCATTCGTTTGTGTGGGATGCTCATCAAGCTTCATTTCAGTCCTAGGCACTCAAAGGGCACTAAGCATAGACTGTGAAAACTGAGTTTCCTTGAGAGCTGCTTGGAAACCTGATGGTGTGTGAAGTTAGTGAGCCAAATGGAGTTGTTCTCCCACAAGAACCACTCGGCTGATCCTTCTTCAATATGCCCTTCACCAACATGCAGTGTTTCCTTGATTGAATTAGCTCTCACACCAATATTTGCGTCTCGAGCCTTTGCATTGAGAGCTATGTGAAAACGGCTGTGGCGCTGAAGTTGCCTGTGAATGTGGAGGTGTTGGGATGTGAAACCCGCATGTGGAGCATTCGTTTGTGTGGGATGCTCTACCAGGTTCATTCCTAGATAATGCAATCAAAGGGCACTAAGCATAGAGTGTGAAAACTGAGATTCCTTGAGAGCTGCTTGGAAGCCTGATTGTGTGTGAAGTTAGTGAGCCAAATGGAGTTGTTCTCCCACAAGAACCACTCGGCTGATCCTTCTTCAATATGCCCTTCACCAACATGCAGTGTTTCCTTGATTGAATTAGCTCTCACACCAATATTTGCGTCTAGAGCCTTTGCATTGAGGGCTATCTGAAAACGGCTGTGTCGCTGAAGTTGCCTGTGAATCTGGAGTTGGTGGCATGTGAAACCCGCATGTGGAGCATTCGTTTCTGTGGGATGCTCACCAAGATTCATTTCAGTCCTAGGCACTCAAAGGGCACTAAGCATAGAGTGTGAAAACTGAGTTTCCTTGAGAGCTGCTTGGAAGCCTGATGGTGTGTGAAGTTAGTGAGCCAAATGGAGTTGTTCTCCCACAAGAACCACTCGGCTGATCCTTCTTCAATATGCCCTTCACCAACATGCAGTGTTTCCTTGATTGAATTAGCTCTCACACCAATATTTGCATCTAGAGCCTTTGCATTGAGGGCTATCTGAAAACGGCTGTGGCGCTGAAGTTGCCTGTGAATGTGGAGTTGGTGGCATGTGAAACCCGCATGTGGAGCATTCGTTTGTGTGGGATGCTCTACCATGTTCATTCCTAGATAATGCAATCAAAGGGCACTAAGCATAGAGTGTGAAAACTGAGTTTCCTTGAGAGCTGCTTGGAAACCTGATGGTGTGTGAAGTTAGTGAGCCAAATGCAGTTGTTCTCCCACAAGAACCACTCGGCTGATCCTTCTTCAATATGCCCTTCACCAACATGCAGTGTTTCCTTGATTGAATTAGCTCTCACACCAATATTTGCGTCTAGTGCCTTTGCATTGAGGGCTATCTGAAAACGGCTGTGGCGCTGAAGTTGCCTGTGAATGTGGAGTTGGTGGCATGTGAAACCCGCATGTGGAGCATTCGTTTGTGTGGGATGCTCACCAAGCTTCATTTCAGTCCTAGGCACTCAAAGGGCACTAAGCATAGAGTGTGAAAACTGAGTTTCCTTGAGAGCTGCTTGGAAGCCTGATGGTGTGTGAAGTTAGTGAGCCAAATGGAGTTGTTCTCCCACAAGAACCACTCAGCTGATCCTTCTTCAATATGCCCTTCACCAACATGCAGTGTTTCCTTGATTGAATTAGCTCTCACACCAATATTTGCATCTAGAGCCTTTGCATTGAGGGCTATCTGAAAACGGCTGTGGCGCTGAATTTGCCTGTGAATGTGGAGTTGATGGCATGTGAAACCCGCATGTGGAGCATTCGTTTGTGTGGGATGCTCACCAAGCTTCATTTCAGTCCTAGGCACTCAAAGGGCACTAAGCATAGAGTGTGAAAACTGAGTTTCCTTGAGAGCTGCTTGGAAACCTGATGGTGTGTGAAGTTAGTGAGCCAAATGGAGTTGTTCTCCCACAAGAACCACTCGGCTGATCCTTCTTCAATATGCCCTTCACCAACATGCAGTGTTTCCTTGATTGAATTAGCTCTCACACCAATATTTGCATCTAGAGCCTTTGCATTGAGGGCTATCTGAAAACGGCTGTGGCGCTGAAGTTGCCTGTGAATGTGGAGTTGGTGGCATGTGAAACCCGCATGTGGAGCATTCGTTTGTGTGGGATGCTCTACCATGTTCATTCCTAGATAATGCAATCAAAGGGCACTAAGCATAGAGTGTGAAAACTGAGTTTCGTTGAGAGCTGCTTTTAAGCCTGATGGTGTGTGAAGTTAGTGAGCCAAATGGAGTTGTTCTCCCACAAGAACCACTCGGCTGATCCTTCTTCAATATGCCCTTCACCAACATGCAGTGTTTCCTTGATTGAATTAGCTCTCACACCAATATTTGCGTCTCGAGCCTTTGCATTGAGGGCTATCTGAAAACGGCTGTGGCGCTGAATTTGCCTGTGAATGTGGAGTTGGTGGCATGTGAAACCCGCATGTGGAGCATTCGTTTCTGTGGGATGCTCTACCATGTTCATTCCTAGATAATGCAATCAAAGGGCACTAAGCATAGAGTGTGAAAACTGAGTTTCCTTGAGAGCTGCTTGGAAGCCTGATGGTGTGTGAAGTTAGTGAGCCAAATGGAGTTGTTCTCCCACAAGAACCACTCGGCTGATCCTTCTTCAATATGCCCTTCACCAACATGCAGTGTTTCCTTGATTGAATTAGCTCTCACACCAATATTTGCATCTAGAGCCTTTGCATTGAGGGCTATCTGAAAACGGCTGTGGCGCTGAAGTTGCCTGTGAATGTGGAGTTGATGGCAAGTGAAACCCGCATGTGGAGCATTCGTTTGTGTGGGATGCTCACCAAGCTTCATTTTAGTCCTAGGCACTCAAAGGGCACTAAGCATAGAGTGTGAAAACTGAGTTTCCTTGAGAGCTGCTTGGAAACCTGATGGTGTGTGAAGTTAGTGAGCCAAATGGAGTTGTTCTCCCACAACAACCACTCGGCTGATCCTTCTTCAATATGCCCTTCACCAACATGCAGTGTTTCCTTGATTGAATTAGCTCTCACACCAATATTTGCATCTAGAGCCTTTGCATTGAGGGCTATCTGAAAACGGCTGTGGCGCTGAATTTGCCTGTGAATGTGGAGTTGGTGGCATGTGAAACCCGCATGTGGAGCATTCGTTTGTGTGGGATGCTCTACCATGTTCATTCCTAGATAATGCAATCAAAGGGCACTAAGCATAGAGTGTGAAAACTGAGTTTCCTTGACAGCTGCTTGGAAGCCTGATGGTGTGTGAAGTTAGTGAGCCAAATGGAGTTGTTCTCCCACAAGAACCACTCGGCTGATCCTTCTTCAATATGCCCTTCACCAACATGCACTGTTTCCTTGATTGAATTAGCTCTCACACCAATATTTGCATCTAGAGCCTTTGCATTGAGGGCTATCTGAAAACTGCTGTGGCGCTGAAGTTGCCTGTGAATGTGGAGTTGGTGGCATGTGAAACCCGCATGTGGTGCATTCGTGTATGTGGGATGCTCACCAAGCTTCATTTCAGTCCTAGGCACTCAAAGGGCACTAAGCATAGAGTGTGAAAACTGAGTTTCCTTGAGAGCTGCTTGGAAGCCTGATGGTGTGTAAAGTTAGTGAGCCAAATGGAGTTGTTCTCCCACAAGAACCACTCGGCTGATCCTTCTTCAATATGCCCTTCAGCAACATGCAGTGTTTCCTTGATTGAATTAGCTCTCACACCAATATTTGCGTCTCGAGCCTTTGCATTGAGGGCTATCTGAAAATGGCTGTGGCGCTGAAGTTGCCTGTGAATGTGGAGTTGGTGGCATGTGAAACCCGCATGTGGTGCATTCGTTTGTGTGGGATGCTCACCAAGCTTCATTTCAGTCCTAGGCACTCAAAGGGCACTAAGCATAGAGTGTGAAAACTGAGTTTCCTTGAGAGCTGCTTGGAAGCCTGATGGTGTGTGAAGTTAGTGAGCCAAATGGAGTTGTTCTCCCACAAGAACCACTCGGCTGATCCTTCTTCAATATGCCCTTCACCAACATGCAGTGTTTCCTTGATTGAATTAGCTCTCACACCAATATTTGCGTCTCGAGCCTTTGCATTGAGGGCTATCTGAAAACGGCTGTGGCGCTGAAGTTGCCTGTGAATGTGGAGTTGGTGGCATGTGAAACCCGCATGTGGAGCATTCGTTTGTGTGGGATGCTCGTCAAGATTCATTTCAGTCCTAGGCACTCATAGGGCACTAAGCATAGAGTGTGAAAGCTGAGTTTCCTTGAGAGCTGCTTGGAAGCCTGATGGTGTGTGAAGTTAGTGAGCCAAATGGAGTTGTTCTCCCACAAGAACCACTCGGCTGATCCTTCTTCAATATGCCCTTCACCAACATGCAGTGTTTAATTGATTGAATTAGCTCTCACACCAATATTTGCGTCTCGAGCCTTTGCATTGAGGGCTATCTGAAAACGGCTGTGGCGCTGAATTTGCCTGTGAATGTGGAGTTGGTGGCATGTGAAACCCGCATGTGGAGCATTCTTTTTTGTGGGATGCTCTACCAGGTTCATTCCTAGAAAATGCACTCAAAGGGCACTAAGCGTAGAGTGTGAAAACTGAGTTTCCTTGAGAGCTGCTTGGAAGCCTGATGGTGTGTGAAGTTAGTGAGCCAAATGGAGTTGTTCTCCCACAAGAACCACTCGGCTGATCCTTCTTCAATATGCCCTTCACCAACATGCAGTGTTTCCTTGATTGAATTAGCTCTCACACCAATATTTGCGTCTCGAGCCTTTGCATTGAGGGCTATCTGAAAACGGCTGTGGCGCTGAAGTTGCCTGTGAATGTGGAGTTGTTGGCATGTGAAAACCGCATGTGGAGCATTCGTTTGTGTGGGATGCTCTACCAAGTTCATTCCTAGATAATGCACTCAAAGGGCACTAAGCATAGAGTGTGAAAACTGAGTTTCCTTGAGAGCTGCTTGGAAACCTGATGGTGTGTGAAGTTAGTGAGCCAAATGGAGTTGTTCTCCCACAAGAACCACTCGGCTGATCCTTCTTCAATATGCCCTTCAGCAACATGCAGTGTTTCCTTGATTGAATTAGCTCTCACACCAATATTTGCGTCTCGAGCCTTTGCATTGAGGGCTATCTGAAAACGGCTGTGGCGCTGAAGTTGCCTGTGAATGTGGAGTTGGTGGCATGTGAAACCCGCATGTGGAGCATTCGTTTGTGTGGGATGCTCACCAAGCTTCATTTCAGTCCTAGGCACTCAAAGGGCACTAAGCATAGAGTGTGAAAACTGAGTTTCCTTGAGAGCTGCTTGGAAGCCTGATGGTGTGTGAAGTTAGTGAGCCAAATGGAGTTGTTCTCCCACAAGAACCACTCGGCTGATCCTTCTTCAATATGCCCTTCACCAACATGCAGTGTTTCCTTGATTGAATTAGCTCTCACACCAATATTTGCATCTAGAGCCTTTGCATTGAGGGCTATCTGAAAACTGCTGTGGCGCTGAAGTTGCCTGTGAATGTGGAGTTGATGGCATGTGAAACCCGCATGTGGAGCATTCGTTTGTGTGGGATGCTCACCAAGCTTCATTTTAGTCCTAGGCACTCAAAGGGCACTAAGCATAGAGTGTGAAAACTGAGTTTCCTTGAGAGCTGCTTGGAAGCCTGATGGTGTGTGAAGTTAGTGAGCCAAATGGAGTTGTTCTCCCACAAGAACCACTCGGCTGATCCTTCTTCAATATGCCCTTCACCAACATGCAGTGTTTCCTTGATTGAATTAGCTCTCACACCAATATTTGCATCTAGAGCCTTTGCATTGAGGGCAATCTGAAAACGGCTGTGGCGCTGAAGTTGCCTGTGAATGTGGAGTTGGTGGCATGTGAAACCCGCATGTGGAGCATTCGTTTGTGTGGGATGCTCTACCATGTTCATTCCTAGATAATGCAATCAAAGGGCACTAAGCATAGAGTGTGAAAACTGAGTTTCCTTGAGAGCTGCTTGGAAGCCTGATGGTGTGTGAAGTTAGTGAGCCAAATGGAGTTGTTCTCCCACAAGAACCACTCGGCTGATCCTTCTTCAATATGCCCTTCACCAACATGCAGTGTTTCCTTGATTGAATTAGCTCTCACACCAATATTTGCGTCTAGAGCCTTTGCATTGAGGGCTATCTGAAAACGGCTGTGGTCCTGAATTTGCCTGTGAATGTGGAGTTGGTGGCATGTGAAACCCGCATGTGGAGCATTCGTTTCTGTGGGATGCTCATCAAGCTTCATTTCAGTCCTAGGCACTCAAAGGGCACTAAGCATAGAGTGTGAAAACTGAGTTTCCTTGAGAGCTGCTTGGAAGCCTGATGGTGTGTGAAGTTAGTGAGCCAAATGGAGTTGTTCTCCCACAAGAACCACTCGGCTGATCCTTCTTCAATATGCCCTTCACCAACATGCAGTGTTTCCTTGATTGAATTAGCTCTCACACCAATATTTGCGTCTCGAGCCTTTGCATTGAGGGCTATCTGAAAACGGCTGTGGCGCTGAATTTGCCTGTGAATGTGGAGTTGGTGGCATGTGAAACCCGCATGTGGAGCATTCGTTTGTGTGGGATGCTCACCAAGCTTCATTTCAGTCCTAGGCACTCAAAGGGCACTAAGCATAGAGTGTGAAAACTGAGTTTCCTTGAGAGCTGCTTGGAAACCTGATGGTGTGTGAAGTTAGTGAGCCAAATGGAGTTGTTCTCCCACAACAACCACTCGGCTGATCCTTCTTCAATATGCCCTTCACCAACATGCAGTGTTTCCTTGATTGAATTAGCTCTCACACCAATATTTGCATCTAGAGCCTTTGCATTGAGGGCTATCTGAAAACGGCTGTGGCGCTGAATTTGCCTGTGAATGTGGAGTTGGTGGCATGTGAAACCCGCATGTGGAGCATTCGTGTGTGTGGGATGCTCTACCATGTTCATTCCTAGATAATGCACTCAAAGGGCACTAAGCATAGAGTGTGAAAACTGAGTTTCCTTGAGAGCTGCTTGGAAGCCTGATGGTGTGTGAAGTTAGTGAGCCAAATGGAGTTGTTCTCCCACAAGAACCACTCGGCTGATCCTTCTTCAATATGCCCTTCACCAACATGCAGTGTTTCCTTGATTGAATTAGCTCTCACACCAATATTTGCGTCTCGAGCCTTTGCATTGAGGGCTATCTGAAAACGGCTGTGGCGCTGAATTTGCCTGTGAATGTGGAGTTGGTGGCATGTGAAACCCGCATGTGGAGCATTCGTTTGTGTGGGATGCTCATCAAGCTTCATTTCAGTCCTAGGCACTCAAAGGGCACTAAGCATAGAGTGTGAAAACTGAGTTTCCTTGAGAGCTGCTTGGAAGCCTGATGGTGTGTGAAGTTAGTGAGCCAAATGGAGTTGTTCTCCCACAAGAACCACTCGGCTGATCCTTCTTCAATATGCCCTTCACCAACATGCAGTGTTTCCTTGATTGAATTAGCTCTCACACCAATATTTGCATCTAGAGCCTTTGCATTGAGGGCTATCTGAAAACGGCTGTGGCGCTGAATTTGCCTGTGAATGTGGAGTTGGTGGCATGTGAAACCCGCATGTGGAGTATTCGTTTGTGTGGGATGCTCACCAAGCTTCATTTCAGTCCTAGGCCATCAAAGGGCACTAAGCATAGAGTGTGAAAACTGAGTTTCCTTGAGAGCTGCTTGGAAGCCTGATGGTGTGTGAAGTTAGTGAGCCAAATGGAGTTGTTCTCCCACAAGAACCACTCGGCTGATCCTTCTTCAATATGCCCTTCACCAACATGCAGTGTTTCCTTGATTGAATTAGCTCTCACACCAATATTTGCATCTAGAGCCTTTGCATTGAGGGCTATCTGAAAACGGCTGTGGCGCTGAAGTTGCCTGTGAATGTGGAGTTGGTGGCATGTGAAACCCGCATGTGGAGCATTCGTTTGTGTGGGATGCTCACCAAGCTTCATTTCAGTCCTAGGCACTCAAAGGGCACTAAGCATAGAGTGTGAAAACTGAGTTTCCTTGAGAGCTGCTTGGAAGCCTGATGGTGTGTAAAGTTAGTGAGCCAAATGGAGTTGTTCTCCCACAAGAACCACTCGGCTGATCCTTCTTCAATATGCCCTTCAGCAACATGCAGTGTTTCCTTGATTGAATTAGCTCTCACACCAATATTTGCGTCTCGAGCCTTTGCATTGAGGGCTATCTGAAAATGGCTGTGGCGCTGAAGTTGCCTGTGAATGTGGAGTTGGTGGCATGTGAAACCCGCATGTGGTGCATTCGTTTGTGTGGGATGCTCACCAAGCTTCATTTCAGTCCTAGGCTCTCTCAGGGCACTAAGCATAGAGTGTGAAAACTGAGTTTCCTTGAGAGCTGCTTGGAAGCCTGATGGTGTGTGAAGTTAGTGAGCCAAATGGAGTTGTTCTCCCACAAGAACCACTCGGCTGATCCTTCTTCAATATGCCCTTCACCAACATGCAGTGTTTCCTTGATTGAATTAGCTCTCACACCAATATTTGCGTCTCGAGCCTTTGCATTGAGGGCTATCTGAAAACGGCTGTGGCGCTGAAGTTGCCTGTGAATGTGGAGTTGGTGGCATGTGAAACCCGCATGTGGAGCATTCGTTTGTGTGGGATGCTCACCAAGCTTCATTTCAGTCCTAGGCACTCATAGGGCACTAAGCATAGAGTGTGAAAGCTGAGTTTCCTTGAGAGCTGCTTGGAAGCCTGATGGTGTGTGAAGTTAGTGAGCCAAATGGAGTTGTTCTCCCACAAGAACCACTCGGCTGATCCTTCTTCAATATGCCCTTCACCAACATGCAGTGTTTCCTTGATTGAATTAGCTCTCACACCAATATTTGCGTCTCGAGCCTTTGCATTGAGGGCTATCTGAAAACGGCTGTGGCGCTGAATTTGCCTGTGAATGTGGAGTTGGTGGCATGTGAAACCCGCATGTGGAGCATTCTTTTTTGTGGGATGCTCTACCAGGTTCATTCCTAGAAAATGCACTCAAAGGGCACTAAGCGTAGAGTGTGAAAACTGAGTTTCCTTGAGAGCTGCTTGGAAGCCTGATGGTGTGTGAAGTTAGTGAGCCAAATGGAGTTGTTCTCCCACAAGAACCACTCGGCTGATCCTTCTTCAATATGCCCTTCACCAACATGCAGTGTTTCCTTGATTGAATTAGCTCTCACACCAATATTTGCGTCTCGAGCCTTTGCATTGAGGGCTATCTGAAAACGGCTGTGGCGCTGAAGTTGCCTGTGAATGTGGAGTTGTTGGCATGTGAAAACCGCATGTGGAGCATTCGTTTGTGTGGGATGCTCTACCAAGTTCATTCCTAGATAATGCACTCAAAGGGCACTAAGCATAGAGTGTGAAAACTGAGTTTCCTTGAGAGCTGCTTGGAAACCTGATGGTGTGTGAAGTTAGTGAGCCAAATGGAGTTGTTCTCCCACAAGAACCACTCGGCTGATCCTTCTTCAATATGCCCTTCAGCAACATGCAGTGTTTCCTTGATTGAATTAGCTCTCACACCAATATTTGCGTCTCGAGCCTTTGCATTGAGGGCTATCTGAAAACGGCTGTGGCGCTGAAGTTGCCTGTGAATGTGGAGTTGGTGGCATGTGAAACCCGCATGTGGAGCATTCGTTTGTGTGGGATGCTCACCAAGCTTCATTTCAGTCCTAGGCACTCAAAGGGCACTAAGCATAGAGTGTGAAAACTGAGTTTCCTTGAGAGCTGCTTGGAAGCCTGATGGTGTGTGAAGTTAGTGAGCCAAATGGAGTTGTTCTCCCACAAGAACCACTCGGCTGATCCTTCTTCAATATGCCCTTCACCAACATGCAGTGTTTCCTTGATTGAATTAGCTCTCACACCAATATTTGCATCTAGAGCCTTTGCATTGAGGGCTATCTGAAAACGGCTGTGGCGCTGAAGTTGCCTGTGAATGTGGAGTTGATGGCATGTGAAACCCGCATGTGGAGCATTCGTTTGTGTGGGATGCTCACCAAGCTTCATTTCAGTCCTAGGCACTCAAAGGGCACTAAGCATAGAGTGTGAAAACTGAGTTTCCTTGAGAGCTGCTTGGAAGCCTGATGGTGTGTGAAGTTAGTGAGCCAAATGGAGTTGTTCTCCCACAAGAACCACTCGGCTGATCCTTCTTCAATATGCCCTTCACCAACATGCAGTGTTTCCTTGATTGAATTAGCTCTCACACCAATATTTGCATCTAGAGCCTTTGCATTGAGGGCAATTTGAAAACGGCTGTGGCGCTGAAGTTGCCTGTGAATGTGGAGTTGGTGGCATGTGAAACCCGCATGTGGAGCATTCGTTTGTGTGGGATGCTCTACCATGTTCATTCCTAGATAATGCAATCAAAGGGCACTAAGCATAGAGTGTGAAAACTGAGTTTCCTTGAGAGCTGCTTGGAAGCCTGATGGTGTGTGAAGTTAGTGAGCCAAATGGAGTTGTTCTCCCACAAGAACCACTCGGCTGATCCTTCTTCAATATGTCCTTCACCAACATGCAGTGTTTCCTTGATTGAATTAGCTCTCACACCAATATTTGCATCTAGAGCCTTTGCATTGAGGGCTATCTGAAAACGGCTGTGGCGCTGAAGTTGCCTGTGAATGTGGAGTTGGTGGCATGTGAAACCCGCATGTGGTGCATTCGTGTATGTGGGATGCTCACCAAGCTTCATTTCAGTCCTAGGCACTCAAAGGGCACTAAGCATAGAGTGTGAAAACTGAGTTTCCTTGAGAGCTGCTTGGAAGCCTGATGGTGTGTGAAGTTAGTGAGCCAAATGGAGTTGTTCTCCCACAAGAACCACTCGGCTGATCCTTCTTCAATATGCCCTTCAGCAACATGCAGTGTTTCCTTGATTGAATTAGCTCTCACACCAATATTTGCGTCTCGAGCCTTTGCATTGAGGGCTATCTGAAAACGGCTGTGGCGCTGAAGTTGCCTGTGAATGTGGAGTTGGTGGCATGTGAAACCCGCATGTGGTGCATTCGTTTGTGTGGGATGCTCACCAAGCTTCATTTCAGTCCTAGGCACTCTTAGGGCACTAAGCATAGAGTGTGAAAACTGAGTTTCCTTGAGAGCTGCTTGGAAGCCTGATGGTGTGTGAAGTTAGTGAGCCAAATGGAGTTGTTCTCCCACAAGAACCACTCGGCTGATCCTTCTTCAATATGCCCTTCACCAACATGCAGTGTTTCCTTGATTGAATTAGCTCTCACACCAATATTTGCGTCTCGAGCCTTTGCATTGAGGGCTATCTGAAAACGGCTGTGGCGCTGAAGTTGCCTGTGAATGTGGAGTTGGTGGCATGTGAAACCCGCATGTGGTGCATTCGTTTGTGTGGGATGCTCACCAAGCTTCATTTCAGTCCTAGGCACTCAAAGGGCACTAAGCATAGAGTGTGAAAACTGAGTTTCCTTGAGAGCTGCTTGGAAGCCTGATGGTGTGTGAAGTTAGTGAGCCAAATGGAGTTGTTCTCCCACAAGAACCACTCGGCTGATCCTTCTTCAATATGCCCTTCACCAACATGCAGTGTTTCCTTGATTGAATTAGCTCTCACACCAATATTTGCGTCTAGAGCCTTTGCATTGAGGGCTATCTGAAAACGGCTGTGGCGCTGAAGTTGCCTGTGAATGTGGAGTTGGTGGCATGTGAAACCCGCATGTGGAGCATTCGTTTGTGTGGGATGCTCTACAAAGTTCATTCCTAGATAATGCACTCAAAGGGCCCTAAGCATAGAGTGTGAAAACTGAGTTTCCTTGAGAGCTGCTTGGAAACCTGATGGTGTGTGAAGTTAGTGAGCCAAATGGAGTTGTTCTCCCACAAGAACCACTCGGCTGATCCTTCTTCAATATGCCCTTCACCAACATGCAGTGTTTCCTTGATTGAATTAGCTCTCACACCAATATTTGCGTCTCGAGCCTTTGCATTGAGGGCTATCTGAAAACGGCTGTGGCGCTGAAGTTGCCTGTGAATGTGGAGTTGGTGGCATGTGAAACCCGCATGTGGAGCATTCGTTTGTGTGGGATGCTCACCAAGCTTCATTTCAGTCCTAGGCACTCAAAGGGCACTAAGCATAGAGTGTGAAAACTGAGTTTCCTTGAGAGCTGCTTGGAAGCCTGATGGTGTGTGAAGTTAGTGAGCCAAATGGAGTTGTTCTCCCACAAGAACCACTCGGCTGATCCTTCTTCAATATGCCCTTCACCAACATGCAGTGTTTCCTCGATTGAATTAGCTCTCACACCAATATTTGCATCTAGAGCCTTTGCATTGAGGGCTATCTGAAAACGGCTGTGGCGCTGAAGTTGCCTGTGAATGTGGAGTTGATGGCATGTGAAACCCGCATGTGGAGCATTCGTTTGTGTGGGATGCTCACCAAGCTTCATTTTAGTCCTAGGCACTCAAAGGGCACTAAGCATAGAGTGTGAAAACTGAGTTTCCTTGAGAGCTGCTTGGAAGCCTGATGGTGTGTGAAGTTAGTGAGCCAAATGGAGTTGTTCTCCCACAAGAACCACTCGGCTGATCCTTCTTCAATATGCCCTTCACCAACATGCAGTGTTTCCTTGATTGAATTAGCTCTCACACCAATATTTGCATCTAAAGCCTTTGCATTGAGGGCTATCTGAAAACGGCTGTGGCGCTGAATTTGCCTGTGAATGTGGAGTTGGTGGCATGTGAAACCCGCATGTGGAGCATTCGTTTGTGTGGGATGCTCTACCATGTTCATTCCTAGATAATGCAATCAAAGGGCACTAAGCATAGAGTGTGAAAACTGAGTTTCCTTGAGAGCTGCTTGGAAGCCTGATGGTGTGTGAAGTTAGTGAGCCAAATGGAGTTGTTCTCCCACAAGAACCACTCGGCTGATCCTTCTTCAATATGCCCTTCACCAACATGCAGTGTTTCCTTGATTGAATTAGCTCTCACACCAATATTTGCGTCTCGAGCCTTTGCATTGAGGGCTATCTGAAAACGGCTGTGGCGCTGAATTTGCCTGTGAATGTGGAGTTGGTGGCATGTGAAACCCGCATGTGGAGCATTCGTTTGTGTGGGATGCTCATCAAGCTTCATTTCAGTCCTAGGCACTCAAAGGGCACTAAGCATAGAGTGTGAAAACTGAGTTTCCTTGAGAGCTGCTTGGAAGCCTGATGGTGTGTGAAATTTGTGAGCCAAATGGAGTTGTTCTCCCACAAGAACCACTCAGCTGATCCTTCTTCAATATGCCCTTCACCAACATGCAGTGTTTCCTTGATTGAATTAGCTCTCACACCAATATTTGCATCAAGAGCCTTTGCATTGAGGGCTATCTGAAAACGGCTGTGGCGCTGAATTTGCCTGTGAATGTGGAGTTGGTGGCATGTGAATCCCTCATGTGGAGTATTCGTTTGTGTGGGATGCTCACCAAGCTTCATTTCAGTCCTAGGCACTCAAAGGGCACTAAGCATAGAGTGTGAAAACTGAGTTTCCTTGAGAGCTGCTTGGAAGCCTGATGGTGTGTGAAGTTAGTGAGCCAAATGGAGTTGTTCTCCCACAAGAACCACTCGGCTGATCCTTCTTCAATATGCCCTTCACCAACATGCAGTGTTTCCTTGATTGAATTAGCTCTCACACCAATATTTGCATCTAGAGCCTTTGCATTGAGGGCTATCTGAAAACGGCTGTGGCGCTGAAGTTGCCTGTGAATGTGGAGTTGGTGGCATGTGAAACCCGCATGTGGAGCATTCGTTTGTGTGGGATGCTCACCAAGCTTCATTTCAGTCCTAGGCACTCAAAGGGCACTAAGCATAGAGTGTGAAAACTGAGTTTCCTTGAGAGCTGCTTGGAAGCCTGATGGTGTGTGAAGTTAGTGAGCCAAATGGAGTTGTTCTCCCACAAGAACCACTCGGCTGATCCTTCTTCAATATGCCCTTCACCAACATGCAGTGTTTCCTTGATTGAATTAGCTCTCACACCAATATTTGCGTCTAGAGCCTTTGCATTGAGGGCTATCTGAAAACGGCTGTGGCGCTGAAGTTGCCTGTGAATGTGGAGTTGGTGGCATGTGAAACCCGAATGTGGTGCATTCGTTTGTGTGGGATGCTCACCAAGCTTCATTTCAGTCCTAGGCACTCATAGGGCACTAAGCATAGAGTGTGAAAACTGAGTTTCCTTGAGAGCTGCTTGGAAGCCTGATGGTGTGTGAAGTTAGTGAGCCAAATGGAGTTGTTCTCCCACAAGAACCACTCGGCTGATCCTTCTTCAATATGCCCTTCACCAACATGCAGTGTTTCCTTGATTGAATTAGCTCTCACACCAATATTTGCGTCTAGAGCCTTTGCATTGAGAGCTATCTGAAAACGGCTGTGGCGCTGAATTTGCCTGTGAATGTGGAGTTGGTGGCATGTGAAACCCGCATGTGGAGCATTCTTTTTTGTGGGATGCTCTACCAGGTTCATTCCTAGAAAATGCACTCAAAGGGCACTAAGCGTAGAGTGTGAAAACTGAGTTTCCTTGAGAGCTGCTTGGAAGCCTGATGGTGTGTGAAGTTAGTGAGCCAAATGGAGTTGTTCTCCCACAAGAACCACTCGGCTGATCCTTCTTCAATATGCCCTTCACCAACATGCAGTGTTTCCTTGATTGAATTAGCTCTCACACCAATATTTGCGTCTCGAGCCTTTGCATTGAGGGCTATCTGAAAACGGCTGTGGCGCTGAAGTTGCCTGTGAATGTGGAGTTGATGGCATGTGAAACCCGCATGTGGAGCATTCGTTTGTGTGGGATGCTCACCAAGCTTCATTTTAGTCCTAGGCACTCAAAGGGCACTAAGCATAGAGTGTGAAAGCTGAGTTTCCTTGAGAGCTGCTTGGAAGCCTGATGGTGTGTGAAGTTAGTGAGCCAAATGGAGTTGTTCTCCCACAAGAACCACTCGGCTGATCCTTCTTCAATATGCCCTTCACCAACATGCAGTGTTTCCTTGATTGAATTAGCTCTCACACCAATATTTGCATCTAGAGCCTTTGCATTGAGGGCTATCTGAAAACGGCTGTGGCGCTGAAGTTGCCTGTGAATGTGGAGTTGGTGGCATGTGAAACCCGCATGTGGAGCATTCGTTTGTGTGGGATGCTCTACCATGTTCATTCCTAGATAATGCAATCAAAGGGCACTAAGCATAGAGTGTGAAAACTGAGTTTCCTTGAGAGCTGCTTGGAAGCCTGATGGTGTGTGAAGTTAGTGAGCCAAATGGAGTTGTTCTCCCACAAGAACCACTCGGCTGATCCTTCTTCAATATGCCCTTCACCAACATGCAGTGTTTCCTTGATTGAATTAGCTCTCACACCAATATTTGCATCTAGAGCCTTTGCATTGAGGGCTATCTGAAAACGGCTGTGGCGCTGAATTTGCCTGTGAATGTGGAGTTGGTGGCATGTGAATCCCTCATGTGGAGTATTCGTTTGTCTGGGATGCTCACCAAGCTTCATTTCAGTCCTAGGCACTCAAAGGGCACTAAGCATAGAGTGTGAAAACTGAGTTTCCTTGAGAGCTGCTTGGAAGCCTGATGGTGTGTGAAGTTAGTGAGCCAAATGGAGTTGTTCTCCCACAAGAACCACTCGGCTGATCCTTCTTCAATATGCCCTTCACCAACATGCAGTGTTTCCTTGATTGAATTAGCTCTCACACCAATATTTGCATCTAGAGCCTTTGCATTGAGGGCTATCTGAAAACGGCTGTGGCGCTGAAGTTGCCTGTGAATGTGGAGTTGGTGGCATGTGAAACCCGCATGTGGAGCATTCGTTTGTGTGGGATGATCACCAAGCTTCATTTCAGTCCTAGGCACTCAAAGGGCACTAAGCATAGAGTGTGAAAACTGAGTTTCCTTGAGAGCTGCTTGGAAGCCTGATGGTGTGTGAAGTTAGTGAGCCAAATGGAGTTGTTCTCCCACAAGAACCACTCGGCTGATCCTTCTTCAATATGCCCTTCACCAACATGCAGTGTTTCCTTGATTGAATTAGCTCTCACACCAATATTTGCATCTAGAGCCTTTGCATTGAGGGCTATCTGAAAACGGCTGTGGCGCTGAAGTTGCCTGTGAATGTGGAGTTGATGGCATGTGAAACCCGCATGTGGAGCATTCGTTTGTGTGGGATGCTCACCAAGCTTCATTTTAGTCCTAGGCACTCAAAGGGCACTAAGCATAGAGTGTGAAAACTGAGTTTCCTTGAGAGCTGCTTGGAAGCCTGATGGTGTGTGAAGTTAGTGAGCCAAATGGAGTTGTTCTCCCACAAGAACCACTCGGCTGATCCTTCTTCAATATGCCCTTCACCAACATGCAGTGTTTCCTTGATTGAATTAGCTCTCACACCAATATTTGCATCTAGAGCCTTTGCATTGAGGGCTATCTGAAAACGGCTGTGGCGCTGAAGTTGCCTGTGAATGTGGAGTTGGTGGCATGTGAAACCCGCATGTGGAGCATTCGTTTGTGTGGGATGCTCTACCATGTTCATTCCTAGATAATGCAATCAAAGGGCACTAAGCATAGAGTGTGAAAACTGAGTTTCCTTGAGAGCTGCTTGGAAGCCTGATGGTGTGTGAAGTTAGTGAGCCAAATGGAGTTGTTCTCCCACAAGAACCACTCGGCTGATCCTTCTTCAATATGCCCTTCACCAACATGCAGTGTTTCCTTGATTGAATTAGCTCTCACACCAATATTTGCATCTAGAGCCTTTGCATTGAGGGCTATCTGAAAACGGCTGTGGCGCTGAATTTGCCTGTGAATGTGGAGTTGGTGGCATGTGAATCCCTCATGTGGAGTATTCGTTTGTCTGGGATGCTCACCAAGCTTCATTTCAGTCCTAGGCACTCAAAGGGCACTAAGCATAGAGTGTGAAAACTGAGTTTCCTTGAGAGCTGCTTGGAAGCCTGATGGTGTGTGAAGTTAGTGAGCCAAATGGAGTTGTTCTCCCACAAGAACCACTCGGCTGATCCTTCTTCAATATGCCCTTCACCAACATGCAGTGTTTCCTTGATTGAATTAGCTCTCACACCAATATTTGCATCTAGAGCCTTTGCATTGAGGGCTATCTGAAAACGGCTGTGGCGCTGAAGTTGCCTGTGAATGTGGAGTTGGTGGCATGTGAAACCCGCATGTGGAGCATTCGTTTGTGTGGGATGATCACCAAGCTTCATTTCAGTCCTAGGCACTCAAAGGGCACTAAGCATAGAGTGTGAAAACTGAGTTTCCTTGAGAGCTGCTTGGAAGCCTGATGGTGTGTGAAGTTAGTGAGCCAAATGGAGTTGTTCTCCCACAAGAACCACTCGGCTGATCCTTCTTCAATATGCCCTTCACCAACATGCAGTGTTTCCTTGATTGAATTAGCTCTCACACCAATATTTGCATCTAGAGCCTTTGCATTGAGGGCTATCTGAAAACAGCTGTGGCGCTGAAGTTGCCTGTGAATGTGGAGTTGATGGTAAGTGAAACCCGCATGTGGAGCATTCGTTTGTGTGGGATGCTCTACCAGGTTCATTCCTAGATATTGCACTCAAAGGGCACTAAGCATAGAGTGTGAAAACTGAGTTTCCTTGAGAGCTGCTTGGAAGTCTGATGGTGTGTGAAGTTAGTGAGCCAAATGGAGTTGTTCTCCCACAAGAACCACTCGGCTGATCCTTCTTCAATATGCCCTTCACCAACATGCAGTGTTTCCTTGATTGAATTAGCTCTCACACCAATATTTGCGTCTAGAGCCTTTGCATTGAGGGCTATCTGAAAACGGCTGTGGCGCTGAAGTTGCCTGTGAATGTGGAGTTGGTGGCATGTGAAACCCGAATGTGGTGCATTCGTGTATGTGGGATGCTCACCAAGATTCATTTCAGTCCTAGGCACTCAAAGGGCACTAAGTATAGAGTGTGAAAACTGAGTTTCCTTGAGAGCTGCTTGGAAGCCTGATGGTGTGTGAAGTTAGTGAGCCAAATGGAGTTGTTCTCCCACAAGAACCACTCGGCTGATCCTTCTTCAATATGCCCTTCACCAACATGCAGTGTTTCCTTGATTGAATTAGCTCTCACACCAATATTTGCGTCTCGAGCCTTTGCATTGAGGGCTATCTGAAAACGGCTGTGGCGCTGAAGTTGCCTGTGAATGTGGAGTTGTTGGCATGTGAAAACCGCATGTGGAGCATTCGTTTGTGTGGGATGCTCTACCAAGTTCATTCCTAGATAATGCACTCAAAGGGCACTAAGCATAGAGTGTGAAAACTGAGATTCCTTGAGAGCTGCTTGGAAGCCTGATTGTGTGTGAAGTTAGTGAGCCAAATGGAGTTGTTCTCCCACAAGAACCACTCGGCTGATCCTTCTTCAATATGCCCTTCACCAACATGCAGTGTTTCCTTGATTGAATTAGCTCTCACACCAATATTTGCGTCTCGAGCCTTTGCATTGAGGGCTATCTGAAAACGGCTGTGGCGCTGAAGTTGCCTGTGAATGTGGAGTTGGTGGCATGTGAAACCCGCATGTGGAGCATTCGTTTGTGTGGGATGCTCACTAAGCTTCATTTCAGTCCTAGGCACTCAAAGGGCACTAAGCATAGAGTGTGAAAACTGAGTTTCCTTGAGAGCTGCTTGGAAGCCTGATGGTGTGTGAAGTTAGTGAGCCAAATGGAGTTGTTCTCCCACAAGAACCACTCGGCTGATCCTTCTTCAATATGCCCTTCACCAACATGCAGTGTTTCCTTGATTGAATTAGCTCTCACACCAATATTTGCATCTAGAGCCTTTGCATTGAGGGCTATCTGAAAACGGCTGTGGCGCTGAAGTTGCCTGTGAATGTGGAGTTGGTGGCATGTGAAACCCGCATGTGGAGCATTCGTTTGTGTGGGATGCTCACCAAGCTTCATTTTAGTCCTAGGCACTCAAAGGGCACTAAGCATAGAGTGTGAAAACTGAGTTTCCTTGAGAGCTGCTTGGAAGCCTGATGGTGTGTGAAGTTAGTGAGCCAAATGGAGTTGTTCTCCCACAAGAACCACTCGGCTGATCCTTCTTCAATATGCCCTTCACCAACATGCAGTGTTTCCTTGATTGAATTAGCTCTCACACCAATATTTGCATCTAGAGCCTTTGCATTGAGGGCTATCTGAAAACGGCTGTGGCGCTGAAGTTGCCTGTGAATGTGGAGTTGGTGGCATGTGAAACCCGCATGTGGAGCATTCGTTTGTGTGGGATGCTCTACCATGTTCATTCCTAGATAATGCAATCAAAGGGCACTAAGCATAGAGTGTGAAAACTGAGTTTCCTTGAGAGCTGCTTGGAAGCCTGATGGTGTGTGAAGTTAGTGAGCCAAATGGAGTTGTTCTCCCACAAGAACCACTCGGCTGATCCTTCTTCAATATGCCCTTCACCAACATGCAGTGTTTCCTTGATTGAATTAGCTCTCACACCAATATTTGCATCTAGAGCCTTTGCATTGAGGGCTATCTGAAAACGGCTGTGGCGCTGAATTTGCCTGTGAATGTGGAGTTGGTGGCATGTGAATCCCTCATGTGGAGTATTCGTTTGTCTGGGATGCTCACCAAGCTTCATTTCAGTCCTAGGCACTCAAAGGGCACTAAGCATAGAGTGTGAAAACTGAGTTTCCTTGAGAGCTGCTTGGAAGCCTGATGGTGTGTGAAGTTAGTGAGCCAAATGGAGTTGTTCTCCCACAAGAACCACTCGGCTGATCCTTCTTCAATATGCCCTTCACCAACATGCAGTGTTTCCTTGATTGAATTAGCTCTCACACCAATATTTGCATCTAGAGCCTTTGCATTGAGGGCTATCTGAAAACGGCTGTGGCGCTGAAGTTGCCTGTGAATGTGGAGTTGGTGGCATGTGAAACCCGCATGTGGAGCATTCGTTTGTGTGGGATGATCACCAAGCTTCATTTCAGTCCTAGGCACTCAAAGGGCACTAAGCATAGAGTGTGAAAACTGAGTTTCCTTGAGAGCTGCTTGGAAGCCTGATGGTGTGTGAAGTTAGTGAGCCAAATGGAGTTGTTCTCCCACAAGAACCACTCGGCTGATCCTTCTTCAATATGCCCTTCACCAACATGCAGTGTTTCCTTGATTGAATTAGCTCTCACACCAATATTTGCATCTAGAGCCTTTGCATTGAGGGCTATCTGAAAACAGCTGTGGCGCTGAAGTTGCCTGTGAATGTGGAGTTGATGGTAAGTGAAACCCGCATGTGGAGCATTCGTTTGTGTGGGATGCTCTACCAGGTTCATTCCTAGATAATGCACTCAAAGGGCACTAAGCATAGAGTGTGAAAACTGAGTTTCCTTGAGAGCTGCTTGGAAGTCTGATGGTGTGTGAAGTTAGTGAGCCAAATGGAGTTGTTCTCCCACAAGAACCACTCGGCTGATCCTTCTTCAATATGCCCTTCACCAACATGCAGTGTTTCCTTGATTGAATTAGCTCTCACACCAATATTTGCGTCTAGAGCCTTTGCATTGAGGGCTATCTGAAAACGGCTGTGGCGCTGAAGTTGCCTGTGAATTTGGAGTTGGTGGCATGTGAAACCCGAATGTTGGTGCATTCGTGTATGTGGGATGCTCACCAAGATTCATTTCAGTCCTAGGCACTCAAAGGGCACTAAGTATAGAGTGTGAAAACTGAGTTTCCTTGAAAGCTGCTTGGAAGCCTGATGGTGTGTGAAGTTAGTGAGCCAAATGGAGTTGTTCTCCCACAAGAACCACTCGGCTGATCCTTCTTCAATATGCCCTTCACCAACATGCAGTGTTTCCTTGATTGAATTAGCTCTCACACCAATATTTGCGTCTAGAGCCTTTGCATTGAGGGCTATCTGAAAACGGCTGTGGCGCTGAATTTGCCTGTGAATGTGGAGTTGGTGGCATGTGAAACCCGCATGTGGAGCATTCGTTTGTGTGGGATGATCATCAAGCTTCATTTCAGTCCTAGGCACTCAAAGGGCACTAAGCATAGAGTGTGAAAACTGAGTTTCCTTGAGAGCTGCTTGGAAGCCTGATGGTGTGTGAAGTTAGTGAGCCAAATGGAGTTGTTCTCCCACAAGAACCACTCGGCTGATCCTTCTTCAATATGCCCTTCACCAACATGCAGTGTTTCCTTGATTGAATTAGCTCTCACACCAATATTTGCGTCTCGAACCTTTGCATTGAGGGCTATCTGAAAACGGCTGTGGCGCTGAAGTTGCCTGTGAATTTGGAGTTGGTGGCATGTGAAACCCGAATGTGGTGCATTCGTGTATGTGGGATGCTCACCAAGATTCATTTCAGTCCTAGGCACTCAAAGGGCACTAAGTATAGAGTGTGAAAACTGAGTTTCCTTGAGAGCTGCTTGGAAGCCTGATGGTGTGTGAAGTTAGTGAGCCAAATGGAGTTGTTCTCCCACAAGAACCACTCGGCTGATCCTTCTTCAATATGCCCTTCACCAACATGCAGTGTTTCCTTGATTGAATTAGCTCTCACACCAATATTTCCGTCTAGAGCCTTTGCATTGAGGGCTATCTGAAAACGGCTGTGGCCCTGAATTTGCCTGTGAATGTGGAGTTGGTGGCATGTGAAACCCGCATGTGGAGCATTCGTTTGTGTGGGATGCTCATCAAGCTTCATTTCAGTCCTAGGCACTCAAAGGGCACTAAGCATAGAGTGTGAAAACTGAGTTTCCTTGAGAGCTGCTTGGAAGCCTGATGGTGTGTGAAGTTAGTGAGCCAAATGGAGTTGTTCTCCCACAAGAACCACTCGGCTGATCCTTCTTCAATATGCCCTTCACCAACATGCAGTGTTTCCTTGATTGAATTAGCTCTCACACCAATATTTGCATCTAGAGCCTTTGCATTGAGGGCTATCTGAAAACGGCTGTGGCGCTGAAGTTGCCTGTGAATGTGGAGTTGGTGGCATGTGAATCCCGCATGTAGAGTATTCGTTTGTGTGGGATGCTCACCAAGCTTCATTTCAGTCCTAGGCACTCAAAGGGCACTAAGCATAGAGTGTGAAAACTGAGTTTCCTTGAGAGCTGCTTGGAAGCCTGATGGTGTGTGAAGTTAGTGAGCCAAATGGAGTTGTTCTCCCACAAGAACCACTCGGCTGATCCTTCTTCAATATGCCCTTCACCAACATGCAGTGTTTAATTGATTGAATTAGCTCTCACACCAATATTTGCGTCTAGAGCCTTTGCATTGAGGGCTATCTGAAAACGGCTGTGGCGCTGAATTTGCCTGTGAATGTGGAGTTGGTGGCATGTGAAACCCGCATGTGGAGCATTCGTTTGTGTGGGATGCTCACCAAGCTTCATTTCAGTCCTAGGCACTCAAAGGGCACTAAGCATAGAGTGTGAAAACTGAGTTTCCTTGAGAGCTGCTTGGAAGCCTGATGGTGTGTGAAGTTAGTGAGCCAAATGGAGTTGTTCTCCCACAAGAACCACTCGGCTGATCCTTCTTCAATATGCCCTTCACCAACATGCAGTGTTTCCTTGATTGAATTAGCTCTCACACCAATATTTGCATCTAGAGCCTTTGCATTGAGGGCTATCTGAAAACGGCTGTGGCGCTGAAGTTGCCTGTGAATGTGGAGTTGGTGGCATGTGAAACCCGCATGTGGAGCATTCGTTTGTGTGGGATGCTCATCAAGCTTCATTTCAGTCCTAGGCACTCAAAGGGCCCTAAGCATAGAGTGTGAAAACTGAGTTTCCTTGAGAGCTGCTTGGAAGCCTGATGGTGTGTGAAGTTAGTGAGCCAAATGGAGTTGTTCTCCCACAAGAACCACTCGGCTGATGCTTCTTCAATATGCCCTTCACCAACATGCAGTGTTTCCTTGATTGAATTAGCTCTCACACCAATATTTGCATCTAGAGCCTTTGCATTGAGGGCTATCTGAAAACGGCTGTGGCGCTGAATTTGCCTGTGAATGTGGAGTTGGTGGCATGTGAATCCCGCATGTGGAGTATTCGTTTGTGTGGGATGCTCACCAAGCTTCATTTCAGTCCTAGGCACTCAAAGGGCACTAAGCATAGAGTGTGAAAACTGAGTTTCCTTGAGAGCTGCTTGGAAGCCTGATGGTGTGTGAAGTTAGTGAGCCAAATGGAGTTGTTCTCCCACAAGAACCACTCGGCTGATCCTTCTTCAATATGCCCTTCACCAACATGCAGTGTTTCCTTGATGGAATTAGCTCTCACACCAATATTTGCATCTAGAGCCTTTGCATTGAGGGCTATCTGAAAACGGCTGTGGCGCTGAAGTTGCCTGTGAATGTGGAGTTGGTGGCATGTGAAACCCGCATGTGGAGCATTCGTTTGTGTGGGATGCTCACCAAGCTTCATTTCAGTCCTAGGCACTCAAAGGGCACTAAGCATAGAGTGTGAAAACTGAGTTTCCTTGAGAGCTGCTTGGAAGCCTGATGGTGTGTGAAGTTAGTGAGCCAAATGGAGTTGTTCTCCCACAAGAACCACTCAGCTGATCCTTCTTCAATATGCCCTTCACCAACATGCAGTGTTTCCTTGATTGAATTAGCTCTCACACCAATATTTGCATCTAGAGCCTTTGCATTGAGGGCTGTCTGAAAACGGCTGTGGCGCTGAAGTTGCCTGTGAATGTGGAGTTGGTGGCATGTGAAACCCGCATGTGGTGCATTCGTGTATGTGGGATGCTCACCAAGCTTCATTTCAGTCCTAGGCACTCAAAGGGCACTAAGCATAGAGTGTGAAAACTGAGTTTCTTGAGAGCTGCTTGGAAGCCTGATGGTGTGTGAAGTTAGTGAGCCAAATGGAGTTGTTCTCCCACAAGAACCACTCGGCTGATCCTTCTTCAATATGCCCTTCACCAACATGCAGTGTTTCCTTGATTGAATTAGCTCTCACACCAATATTTGCATCTAGAGCCTTTGCATTGAGGGCTATCTGAAAACGGCTGTGGCGCTGAAGTTGCCTGTGAATGTGGAGTTGATGGCAAGTGAAACCCGCATGTGGAGCATTCGTTTGTGTGGGATGCTCTACCAGGTTCATTCCTAGATAATGCACTCAAAGGGCACTAAGCATAGAGTGTGAAAACTGAGTTTCCTTGAGAGCTGCTTGGAAGCCTGATGGTGTGTGAAGTTAGTGAGCCAAATGGAGTTGTTTTCCCACAAGAACCACTCGGCTGATCCTTCTTCAATATGCCCTTCACCAACATGCAGTGTTTCCTTGATGGAATTAGCTCTCACACCAATATTTGCGCCTAGAGCCTTTGCATTGAGGGCTATCTGAAAACGGCTGTGGCGCTGAAGTTGCCTGTGAATTTGGAGTTGGTGGCATGTGTAACCCGAATGTGGTGCATACGTGTATGTGGGATGCTCACCAAGCTTCATTTCAGTCCTAGGCAATCAAAGGGCACTAAGTATAGAGTGTGAAAACTGAGTTTCCTTGAGAGCTGCTTGGAAGCCTGATGGTGTGTGAAGTTAGTGAGCCAAATGGAGTTGTTCTCCCACAAGAACCACTCGGCTGATCCTTCTTCAATATGCCTTTCACCAACATGCAGTGTTTCCTTGATTGAATTAGCTCTCACACCAATATTTGCATCTAGAGCCTTTGCATTGAGGGCTATCTGAAAACGGCTGTGGCGCTGAAGTTGCCTGTGAATGTGGAGTTGGTGGCATGTGAAACCCGCATGTGGAGCATTCGTTTGTGTGGGATGCTCATCAAGCTTCATTTCAGTCCTAGGCACTCAAAGGGCACTAAGCATAGAGTGTGAAAACTGAGTTTCCTTGAGAGCTGCTTGGAAACCTGATGGTGTGTGAAGTTAGTGAGCCAAATGGAGTTGTTCTCCCACAAGAACCACTCGGCTGATCCTTCTTCAATATGCCCTTCACCAACATGCAGTGTTTCCTTGATTGAATTAGCTCTCACACCAATATTTGCGTCTCGAGCCTTTGCATTGAGAGCTATCTGAAAAAGGCTGTGGCGCTGAAGTTGCCTGTGAATGTGGAGGTGTTGGGATGTGAAACCCGCATGTGGAGCATTCGTTTGTGTGGGATGCTCTACCAGGTTCATTCCTAGATAATGCACTCAAAGGGCACTAAGCATAGAGTGTGAAAACTGAGATTCCTTGAGAGCTGCTTGGAAGCCTGATGGTGTGTGAAGTTAGTGAGCCAAATGGAGTTGTTCTCCCACAAGAACCACTCAGCTGATCCTTCTTCAATATGCCCTTCACCAACATGCAGTGTTTCCTTGATTGAATTAGCTCTCACACCAATATTTGCGTCTCGAGCCTTTGCATTGAGGGCTATCTGAAAACGGCTGTGTCGCTGAAGTTGCCTGTGAATCTGGAGTTGTTGGCATGTGAAACCCGCATGTGGAGCATTCGTTTCTGTGGGATGCTCGTCAAGATTCATTTCAGTCCTAGGCACTCAAAGGGCACTAAGCATAGAGTGTGAAAACTGAGTTTCCTTGAGAGCTGCTTGGAAGCCTGATGGTGTGTGAAGTTAGTGAGCCAAATGGAGTTGTTCTCCCACAAGAACCACTCGGCTGATCCTTCTTCAATATGCCCTTCACCAACATGCAGTGTTTCCTTGATTGAATTAGCTCTCACACCAATATTTGCATCTAGAGCCTTTGCATTGAGGGCTATCTGAAAACGGCTGTGGCGCTGAAGTTGCCTGTGAATTTGGAGTTGGTGGCATGTGAAACCCGCATGTGCAGCATTCGTGTATGTGGGATGCTCACCAAGCTTCATTTCAGTCCTAGGCACTCAAAGGGCACTAAGTATAGAGTGTGAAAACTGAGTTTCCTTGAGAGCTGCTTGGAAGCCTGATGGTGTGTGAAGTTAGTGAGCCAAATGGAGTTGTTCTCCCACAAGAACCACTCAGCTGATCCTTCTTCAATATGCCCTTCACCAACATGCAGTGTTTCCTTGATTGAATTAGCTCGCACACCAATATTTGCATCTAGAGCCTTTGCATTGAGGGCTATCTGAAAACGGCTGTGGCGCTGAAGTTGCCTGTGAATGTGGAGTTGGTGGCATGTGAAACCCGCATGTGGAGCATTCGTTTGTGTGGGATGCTCATCAAGATTCATTTCAGTCCTAGGCACTCAAAGGGCACTAAGCATAGAGTGTGAAAACTGAGTTTCCTTGAGAGCTGCTTGGAAGCCTGATGGTGTGTGAAGTTAGTGAGCCAAATGGAGTTGTTCTCCCACAAGAACCACTCGGCTGATCCTTCTTCAATATGCGCTTCAGCAACATGCAGTGTTTCCTTGATTGAATTAGCTTTCACACCAATATTTGCGTCTAGAGCCTTTGCATTGAGGGCTATCTGAAAACGGCTGTGGCGCTGAAGTTGCCTGTGAATGTGGAGTTGGTGGCATGTGAAACCCGCATGTGGAGCATTCGTTTGTGTGGGATACTCTACCAGGTTCATTCCTAGATAATGCACTCAAAGGGCACTAAGCATAGAGTGTGAAAACTGAGTTTCCTTGAGAGCTGCTTGGAAGCCTGATGGTGTGTGAAGTTAGTGAGCCAAATGGAGTTGTTCTCCCACAAGGACCAGTTGGCTGATCCTTCTTCAATATGCCCTCCACCAACATGCAGTGTTTAATTGATTGAATTAGCTCTCACACCAATATTTGCGTCTAGAGCCTTTGCATTGAGGGCTATCTGAAAACGGCTGTGGCGCTGAAGTTGCCTGTGAATGTGGAGTTGGTGGCATGTGAAACCCGCATGTGGAGCATTCGTTTGTGTGGGATGCTCATCAAGAATCATTTCAGTCCTAGGCACTCAAAGGGCACTAAGCATAGAGTGTGAAAACTGAGTTTCCTTGAGAGCTGCTTGGAAGCCTGATGGTGTGTGAAGTTAGTGAGCCAAATGGAGTTGTTCTCCCACAAGAACCACTCGGCTGATCCTTCTTCAATATGCGCTTCACCAACATGCAGTGTTTCCTTGATTGAATTAGCTTTCACACCAATATTTGCGTCTAGAGCCTTTGCATTGAGGGCTATCTGAAAACGGCTGTGGCGCTGAAGTTGCCTGTGAATGTGGAGTTGGTGGCATGTGAAACTCACATGTGGAGCATTCGTTTGTGTGCGATGCGCTACCATGTTCATTCCTAGATAATGCACTCAAAGGGCACTAAGCATAGAGTGTGAAAACTGAGTTTCCTTGAGAGCTGCTTGGAAACCTGATGGTGTGTGAAGTTAGTGAGCCAAATGGAGTTGTTCTCCCACAAGAACCACTCGGCTGATCCTTCTTCAATATGCCCTTCACCAACATGCAGTGTTTCCTTGATTGAATTAGCTCGCACACCAATATTTGCATCTAGAGCCTTTGCATTGAGAGCTATCTGAAAACGGCTGTGGCGCTGAAGTTGCCTGTGAATGTGGAGTTGGTGGCATGTGAAACCCGAATGTGGAGCATTCGTTTGTGTGGGATGCTCTACCAGGTTCATTCCTAGATAATGCACTCAAAGGGCACTAAGCATAGAGTGTGAAAACTGAGTTTCCTTGAGAGCTGCTTGGAAGCCTGATGGTGTGTGAAGTTAGTGAGCCAAATGGAGTTGTTCTCCCACAAGAACCACTCGGCTGATCCTTCTTCAATATGCCCTTCACCAACATGCAGTGTTTAATTGATTGAATTAGCTCTCACACCAATATTTGCGTCTAGAGCCTTTGCATTGAGGGCTATCTGAAAACGGCTGTGGCGCTGAAGTTGCCTGTGAATGTGGAGTTGGTGGCATGTGAAACCCGCATGTGGAGCATTCGTTGGTGTGGGATGCTCATCAAGATTCATTTCAGTCCTAGGCACTCAAAGGGCACTAAGCATAGATTGTGAAAACTGAGTTTCCTTGAGAGCTGCTTGGAAGCCTGATGGTGTGTGAAGTTAGTGAGCCAAATGGAGTTGTTCTCCCACAAGAACCACTCGGCTGATCCTTCTTCAATATGCCCTTCACCAACATGCAGTGTTTCCTTGGTTGAATTAGCTTTCACACCAATATTTGCGTCTAGAGCCTTTGCATTGAGGGCTATCTGAAAACGGCTGTGGCGCTGAAGTTGCCTGTGAATGTGGAGTTGGTGGCATGTGAAACCCACATGTGGAGCATTCGTTTGTGTGGGATGCTCTACCAGGTTCATTCCTAGATAATGCACTCAAGGGCACTAAGCATAGAGTGTGAAAACTGAGTTTCCTTGAGAGCTGCTTGGAAGCCTGATGGTGTGTGAAGTTAGTGAGCCAAATGGAGTTGTTCTCCCACAAGGACCAGTTGGCTGATCCTTCTTCAATATGCCCTTCACCAACATGCAGTGTTTCCTTGATTGAATTAGCTTTCACACCAATATTTGCGTCTAGAGCCTTTGCATTGAGGGCTATCTGAAAACGGCTGTGGCGCTGAAGTTGCCTGTGAATGTGGAGTTGGTGGCATGTGAAACCCGAATGTGGAGCATTCGTTTGTGTGGGATGCTCTACCAGGTTCATTCCTAGATAATGCACTCAAAGGGCACTAAGCATAGAGTGTGAAAACTGAGTTTCCTTGAGAGCTGCTTGGAAGCCTGATGGTGTGTGAAGTTAGTGAGCCAAATGGAGTTGTTCTCCCACAAGAACCACTCTGCTGATCCTTCTTCAATATGCCCTTCACCAACATGCAGTGTTTAATTGATTGAATTAGCTCTCACACCAATATTTGCGTCTCGAGCCTTTGCATTGAGGGCTATCTGAAAACGGCTGTGGCGCTGAAGTTGCCTGTGAATGTGGAGTTGGTGGCATGTGAAACCCGCATGTGGAGCATTCGTTTGTGTGGGATGCTCATCAAGATTCATTTCAGTCCTAGGCACTCAAAGGGCACTAAGCATAGAGTGTGAAAACTGAGTTTCCTTGAGAGCTGCTTGGAAGCCTGATGGTGTGTGAAGTTAGTGAGCCAAATGGAGTTGTTCTCCCACAAGAACCACTCGGCGGATCCTTCTTCAATATGCCCTTCACCAACATGCAGTGTTTCCTTGGTTGAATTAGCTTTCACACCAATATTTGCGTCTAGAGCCTTTGCATTGAGGGCTATCTGAAAACGGCTGTGGCGCTGAAGTTGCCTGTGAATGTGGAGTTGGTGGCATGTGAAACCCGCATGTGGAGCATTCGTTTGTGTGGGATGCTCTACCAGGTTCATTCCTAGATAATGCACTCAAAGGGCACTAAGCATAGAGTGTGAAAACTGAGTTTCCTTGAGAGCTGCTTGGAAGCCTGATGGTGTGTGAAGTTAGTGAGCCAAATGGAGTTGTTCTCCCACAAGAACCACTCGGCTGATCCTTCTTCAATATGCCCTTCACCAACATGCAGTGTTTCCTTGATTGAATTAGCTCTCACACCAATATTTGCGTCTCGAGCCTTTGCATTGAGGGCTATCTGAAAACGGCTGTGGCGCTGAAGTTGCCTGTGAATCTGGAGTTGTTGGCATGTGAAACCCGCATGTGGAGCATTCGTTTGTGTGGGATGCTCACCAAGCTTCATTTCAGTCCTAGGCACTCAAAGGGCACTAAGCATAGAGTGTGAAAACTGAGTTCCTTGAGAGCTGCTTGGAAGCCTGATGGTGTGTGAAGTTAGTGAGCCAAATGGAGTTGTTCTCCCACAAGAACCACTCGGCTGATCCTTCTTCAATATGCCCTTCACCAACATGCAGTGTTTCCTTGATTGAATTAGCTCTCACACCAATATTTGCGTCTAGAGCCTTTGCATTGAGGGCTATCTGAAACGGCTGTGGGGCTGAAGTTGCCTGTGAATGTGGAGGTGTTGGGATGTGAAACCCGCATGTGGAGCATTCGTTTGAGTGGGATGCTCATCAAGCTTCATTTCAGTCCTAGGCACTCAAAGGGCACTAAGCATAGAGTGTGAAAACTGAGTTTCCTTGAGAGCTGCTTGGAAGCCTGATGGTGTGTGAAGTTAGTGAGCCAAATGGAGTTGTTCTCCACAAGAAGCACTCAGCTGATCCTTCTTCAATATGTGCTTCACCAACATGCAGTGTTTCCTTGATTGAATTAGCTTTCACACCAATATTTGCGTCTAGAGCCTTTGCATTGAGGGCTATCTGAAAACGGTTGTGGCGCTGAAGTTGCCTGTGAATGTGGAGTTGGTGGCATGTGAAACCCACATGTGGAGCATTCGTTTGTGTGGGATGCTCTACCAAGTTCATTCCTAGATAATGCACTCAAAGGGCACTAAGCATAGAGTGTGAAAACTGAGTTTCCTTGAGAGCTGCTTGGAAGCCTGATGGTGTGTGAAGTTAGTGAGCCAAATGGAGTTGTTCTCCCACAAGAACCACTCGGCTGATCCTTCTTCAATATGCCCTTCACCAACATGCAGTGTTTCCTTGATTGAATTAGCTCTCACACCAATATTTGCATCTAGAGCCTTTGCATTGAGGGCTATCTGAAAACGGCTGTGGCGCTGAAGTTGCCTGTGAATGTGGAGTTGATGGCAAGTGAAACCCGCATGTGGAGCATTCGTTTGTGTGGGATGCTCTACCAAGTTCATTCCTAGATAATGCACTCAAAGGGCACTAAGCATAGAGTGTGAAAACTGAGTTTCCTTGAGAGCTGCTTGGAAGCCTGATGGTGTGTGAAGTTAGTGAGCCAAATGGAGTTGTTCTCCCACAAGAACCACTCACCTGATCCTTCTTCAATATGCCCTTCACCCACATGCAGTGTTTCCTTGATGGAATTAGCTCTCACACCAATATTTGCGTCTAGAGCCTTTGCATTGAGGGCTATCTGAAAACGGCTGTGGCGCTGAAGTTGCCTGTGAATTTGGAGTTGGTGGCATGTGAAACCCGCATGTGGTGCATTCGTGTATGTGGGATGCTCACCAAGCTTCATTTCAGTCCTAGGCACTCAAAGGGCACTAAGTATAGAGTGTGAAAACTGAGTTTCCTTGAGAGCTGCTTGGAAGCCTGATGGTGTGTGAAGTTAGTGAGCCAAATGGAGTTGTTCTCCCACAAGGACCAGTTGGCTGATCCTTCTTCAATATGCCCTTCACCAACATGCAGTGTTTACTTGATGGAATTAGCTCTCACACCAATATTTGCATCTAGAGCCTTTGCATTGAGGGCTATCTGAAAACGGCTGTGGCGCTGAAGTTGCCTGTGAATGTGGAGTTGGTGGCATGTGAAACCCGCATGTGGAGCATTCGTTTGTGTGGGATGCTCATCAAGATTCATTTCAGTCCTAGGCACTCAAAGGGCACTAAGCATAGAGTGTGAAAACTGAGTTTCCTTGAGAGCTGCTTGGAAGCCTGATGGTGTGTGAAGTTAGTGAGCCAAATGGAGTTGTTCTCCCACAAGAACCACTCGGCTGATCCTTCTTCAATATGCGCTTCAGCAACATGCAGTGTTTCCTTGATTGAATTAGCTTTCACACCAATATTTGCGTCTAGAGCCTTTGCATTGAGGGCTATCTGAAAACGGCTGTGGCGCTGAAGTTGCCTGTGAATGTGGAGTTGGTGGCATGTGAAACCCGCATGTGGAGCATTCGTTTGTGTGGGATACTCTACCAGGTTCATTCCTAGATAATGCACTCAAAGGGCACTAAGCATAGAGTGTGAAAACTGAGTTTCCTTGAGAGCTGCTTGGAAGCCTGATGGTGTGTGAAGTTAGTGAGCCAAATGGAGTTGTTCTCCCACAAGGACCAGTTGGCTGATCCTTCTTCAATATGCCCTCCACCAACATGCAGTGTTTCCTTGATTGAATTATCTCTCACACCAATATTTGCGTCTAGAGCCTTTGCATTGAGGGCTATCTGAAAACGGCTGTGGCGCTGAAGTTGCCTGTGAATGTGGAGTTGGTGGCATGTGAAACCCGCATGTGGAGCATTCGTTTGTGTGGGATGCTCATCAAGAATCATTTCAGTCCTAGGCACTCAAAGGGCACTAAGCATAGAGTGTGAAAACTGAGTTTCCTTGAGAGCTGCTTGGAAGCCTGATGGTGTGTGAAGTTAGTGAGCCAAATGGAGTTGTTCTCCCACAAGAACCACTCGGCTGATCCTTCTTCAATATGCGCTTCACCAACATGCAGTGTTTCCTTGATTGAATTAGCTCTCACACCAATATTTGCGTCTAGAGCCTTTGCATTGAGGGCTATCTGAAAACGGCTGTGGCGCTGAAGTTGCCTGTGAATGTGGAGTTGGTGGCATGTGAAACCCACATGTGGAGCATTCGTTTGTGTGCGATGCGCTACCAAGTTCATTCCTAGATAATGCACTCAAAGGGCACTAAGCATAGAGTGTGAAAACTGAGTTTCCTTGAGAGCTGCTTGGAAACCTGATGGTGTGTGAAGTTAGTGAGCCAAATGGAGTTGTTCTCCCACAAGAACCACTCGCTGATCCTTCTTCAATATGCCCTTCACCAACATGCAGTGTTTCCTTGATTGAATTAGCTCGCACACCAATATTTGCATCTAGAGCCTTTGCATTGAGGGCTATCTGAAAACGGCTGTGGCGCTGAAGTTGCCTGTGAATGTGGAGTTGGTGGCATGTGAAACCCGAATGTGGAGCATTCGTTTGTGTGGGATGCTCTACCAGGTTCATTCCTAGATAATGCACTCAAAGGGCACTAAGCATAGAGTGTGAAAACTGAGTTTCCTTGAGAGCTGCTTGGAAGCCTGATGGTGTGTGAAGTTAGTGAGCCAAATGGAGTTGTTCTCCCACAAGAACCACTCGGCTGATCCTTCTTCAATATGCCCTTCACCAACATGCAGTGTTTAATTGATTGAATTAGCTCTCACACCAATATTTGCGTCTAGAGCCTTTGCATTGAGGGCTATCTGAAAACGGCTGTGGCGCTGAAGTTGCCTGTGAATGTGGAGTTGGTGGCATGTGAAACCCGCATGTGGAGCATTCGTTGGTGTGGGATGCTCATCAAGATTCATTTCAGTCCTAGGCACTCAAAGGGCACTAAGCATAGATTGTGAAAACTGAGTTTCCTTGAGAGCTGCTTGGAAGCCTGATGGTGTGTGAAGTTAGTGAGCCAAATGGAGTTGTTCTCCCACAAGAACCAACTCGGCTGATCCTTCTTCAATATGCCCTTCACCAACATGCAGTGTTTCCTTGGTTGAATAGCTTCACACCAATATTTGCGTCTAGAGCCTTGCATTGGGGCTATCTGAAACGGCTTGTGGCGCTGATGAAGTTGCCTGTGAATGTGGAGTTGGTGGCATGTGAAACCCACATGTGGAGCATTCGTTTGTGTGATGCTCTACCAGGTTCATTCCTAGGAGAATGCCTGATGGGAGTGAGATTTAGTGAGGAAATGAGTTTCCTTGAAGAGCTGCTGAGCTGATGGTGTTAAGTATGTGATGAGGGGGGGGGGTTGACCTAATGCTAACTTGCAGTGTCCTTGATGATAGCTCTCACCAATATTTGCGTCTCGGACTTTGCATTGGAGGGCTATCTGAAACGGCTGATGTCGCTGAAGTTGCCTGTGAATCTGGAGTTGTTTGCATGTGAACGCATGTGGAAATCGATTGTGTGGATGCAAGTTCGTTGTGCAGATCCTAGGCACTCAAAGGGCACTAAGCATAGAGTGTGAAACTGAGTTTCCTTGAGAGCTGCTTGGAAGCCTGATGGTGTGTGAAGTTAGTGAGCCAAATGGAGTTGTTCTCCACAAGAACCACTCGGCTGATGTTGCTCAATATTGCATTAGAGCTTCATTGGGGTTTGTGAATTAGCTGTGGAAAATTTGCTGAGCATTGATGAGGCTATCTGAAGGTGAGCGCTGAGAGCCTGTGATGTGGAGTGATGCTAGGATCTCTAGATCTTGAATCAAAGGCACTAAGAGTGTGAAACTGAGTTCTTGAGAGCTGCTTGGAAGCCTGATGGTGTGAGTTCAAATGGAGTTGTTCTCCCACAAGAACCACTCCTGATCCTTCTTCAATATGGCCTTCACCACATGCAGTGGTTTCCTTGATTGAATTAGCTTTCACACCAATATTTGCGTCTAGAGCCTTTGCATTGAGGGCTATCTAAACGGCTGTGGCGCTGAAGTTGCCTGTGAATGTGAGTTGGTGGCATGTGAACAACCGAATGTGGAGCATTCGTTTGTGTGGGATGCTCTACCAGGTTCATTCCTAGATAATGCACTCAAAGGGCACTAAGCATAGAGTGTGAAAACGAGTTTCCTTGAGAGCTGCTTGGAAGCCTGATGGTGTGTGAAGTTAGTGAGCCAAATGGAGTTGTTCTCCACTTGTTCTCTCTGCATCCTTCTTCAATATGCCCTTCAACCAACATGCAGTGTTTTAATTGATTGAATTAGCTCTCACACCAATATTTGCGTCTCGAGCCTTTGCATTGAGGGCTATCTGAAAACGGCTGTGGCGCTGAAGTTGCCTGTGAATGTGGAGTTGGTGGCATGTGAAACCCGCATGTGGAGCATTCGTTTGTGTGGGATGCTCATCAGATTCATTCAGTCCTAGGCACTCAAAGGGCACTAAGCATAGAGTGTGAAAACTGAGTTTCCTTGAGAGCTGCTTGGAAGCCTGATGGTGTGTGAAGTTAGTGAGCCAAATGGAGTTGTTCTCCCACAAGAACCACTCGGCTGATCCTTCTTCAATATGCGCTTCACCAACATGCAGTGTTTCCTTGATTGAATTAGCTCTCACACCAATATTTGCGTCTAGAGCCTTTGCATGAGGGCTATCTGAAAACGGCTGTGGCGCTGAAGTTGCCTGTGAATGTGGAGTTGGTGGCATGTGAAACCCACATGTGGAGCATTCGTTTGTGTGCGATGCGCTACCAAGTTCATTCCTAGATAATGCACTCAAAGGGCACTAAGCATAGAGTGTGAAAACTGAGTTTCCTTGAGAGCTGCTTGGAAACCTGATGGTGTGTGAAGTTAGTGAGCCAAATGGAGTTGTTCTCCCACAAGAACCACTCGGCTGATCCTTCTTCAATATGCCCTTCACCAACATGCAGTGTTTCCTTGATTGAATTAGCTCGCACACCAATATTTGCATCTCGAGCCTTTGCATTGAGGGCTATCTGAAAACGGCTGTGTCGCTGAAGTTGCCTGTGAATCTGGAGTTGTTGGCATGTGAAACCCGCATGTGGAGCATTCGTTTGTGTGGGATGCTCACCAAGCTTCATTTCAGTCCTAGGCACTCAAAGGGCACTAAGCATAGAGTGTGAAAACTGAGTTTCCTTGAGAGCTGCTTGGAAGCCTGATGGTGTGTGAAGTTAGTGAGCCAAATGGAGTTGTTCTCCCACAAGAACCACTCGGCTGATCCTTCTTCAATATGCCCTTCACCAACATGCAGTGTTTCCTTGATTGAATTAGCTCTCACACCAATATTTGCATCTAGAGCCTTTGCATTGAGGGCTATCTGAAAACGGCTGTGGCGCTGAAGTTGCCTGTGAATGTGGAGTTGGTGGCAAGTGAAACCCGCATGTGGAGCATTCGTTTGTGTGGGATGCTCTACCAGGTTCATTCCTAGATAATGCACTCAAAGGGCACTAAGCATAGAGTGTGAAAACTGAGTTTCCTTGAGAGCTGCTTGGAAGCCTGATGGTGTGTGAAGTTAGTGAGCCAAATGGAGTTGTTCTCCCACAAGAACCACTCACCTGATCCTTCTTCAATATGCCCTTCACCAACATGCAGTGTTTCCTTGATTGAATTAGCTTTCACACCAATATTTGCGTCTAGAGCCTTTGCATTGAGGGCTATCTGAAAACGGCTGTGGCGCTGAAGTTGCCTGTGAATGTGGAGTTGGTGGCATGTGAAACCCGAATGTGGAGCATTCGTTTGTGTGGGATGCTCTACCAGGTTCATTCCTAGATAATGCACTCAAAGGGCACTAAGCATAGAGTGTGAAAACTGAGTTTCCTTGAGAGCTGCTTGGAAGCCTGATGGTGTGTGAAGTTAGTGAGCCAAATGGAGTTGTTCTCCCACAAGAACCACTCTGCTGATCCTTCTTCAATATGCCCTTCACCAACATGCAGTGTTTAATTGATTGAATTAGCTCTCACACCAATATTTGCGTCTCGAGCCTTTGCATTGAGGGCTATCTGAAAACGGCTGTGGCGCTGAAGTTGCCTGTGAATGTGGAGTTGGTGGCATGTGAAACCCGCATGTGGAGCATTCGTTTGTGTGGGATGCTCATCAAGATTCATTTCAGTCCTAGGCACTCAAAGGGCACTAAGCATAGAGTGTGAAAACTGAGTTTCCTTGAGAGCTGCTTGGAAGCCTGATGGTGTGTGAAGTTAGTGAGCCAAATGGAGTTGTTCTCCCACAAGAACCACTCGGCGGATCCTTCTTCAATATGCCCTTCACCAACATGCAGTGTTTCCTTGGTTGAATTAGCTTTCACACCAATATTTGCGTCTAGAGCCTTTGCATTGAGGGCTATCTGAAAACGGCTGTGGCGCTGAAGTTGCCTGTGAATGTGGAGTTGGTGGCATGTGAAACTCACATGTGGAGCATTCGTTTGTGTGCGATGCTCTACCAAGTTCATTA
>NW_026696954.1:0-54845 GCF_030435755.1 Ochotona princeps | reverse complement strand
TAACTCCATTTGGCTCACTAACTTCACACACCATCAGGCTTCCAAGCAGCTCTCAAGGAAACTCAGTTTTCACACTCTATGCTTAGTGCCCTTTGAGTGCATTATCTAGGAATGAACCTGGTAGAGCATCCCACACAAACGAATGCTCCACATGCGGGTTTCACATGCCAGCAACTCCACATTCACAGGCAACTTCAGCGCCACAGCCGTTTTCAGATAGCCCTCAATGCAAAGGCTCTAGACGCAAATATTGGTGTGAGAGCTAATTCAATCAAGGAAACACTGCATGTTGGTGAAGGGCATATTGAAGAAGGATCAGCCGAGTGGTTCTTGTGGGAGAACAACTCCATTTGGCTCACTAACTTCACACACCATCAGGCTTCCAAGCAGCTCTCAAGGAAACTCAGTTTTCACACTCTATGCTTAGTGCCCTTTGTATGCCTAGGACTGAAATGAAGCTTGGTCAGCATCCCACACAAACGAATGCTCAACATGCGGGTTTCACATGCACCAACTCCACATTCACAGGCAACTTCAGCGCCACAGCCGTTTTCAGATAGCCCTCAATGCAAAGGCTCTAGACGCAAATATTGGTGTGAGAGCTAATTCAATCAAGGAAACACTGCATGTTGGTGAAGGGCATATTGAAGAAGGATCAGCCGAGTGGTTCTTGTGGGAGAACAACTCAATTTGGCTCACTAACTTCACACACATCAGGCTTCCAAGCAGCTCTCAAGGAAACTCAGTTTTCACACTCTATGCTTAGTGCCCTTTGTGTGCCTAGGACTGAAATGAAGCTTGGTCAGCATCCCACACAAACGAATGCTCACATGCGGGTTTCACATGCCACCAACTCCACATTCACAGGCAACTTCAGCGCCACAGCCGTTTTCAGATAGCCCTCAATGCAAAGGCTCTAGACGCAAATATTGGTGTGAGAGCTAATTCAATCAAGGAAACACTGCATGTTGGTGAAGGGCATATTGAAGAAGGATCAGCCGAGTGGTTCTTGTGGAGAACAACTCCATTTGGCTCACTAACTTCACACACCATCAGGCTTCCAAGCAGCTCTCAAGGAAACTCAGTTTTCACACTCTATGTTTAGTGCCCTTTGAATGCATTATCTAGAATGAACCTGGTAGAGCATCCCACACAAACGAATGCTCCACATGCGGGTTTCACATGCCACCAACTCCACATTCACAGGCAACTTCAGCGCCACAGCCGTTTTCAGATAGCCCTCAATGCAAAGGCTCTAGACGCAAATATTGGTGTGAGAGCTAATTCAATCAAGGAAACACTGCATGTTGGTGAAGGGCATATTGAAGAAGGATCAGCCGAGTGGTTCTTGTGGGAGAACAACTCCATTTGGCTCACTAACTTCACACACCATCAGGCTTCCAAGCAGCTCTCAAGGAAACTCAGTTTTCACACTCTATGCTTAGTGCCCTTTGAGTGCATTATCTAGGAATGAACCTAGTAGAGCATCCCACACAAACGAATGCTCCACATGCGGGTTTCACATGCCACCAACTCCAAATTCACAGGCAACTTCAGCGCCACAGCCATTTTCAGATAGCCCTCAATGCAAAGGCTCTAGACGCAAATATTGGTGTGAGAGCTAATTCAATCAAGGAAACACTGCATGTGGTGAAGAGCATATTGAAGAAGGATCAGCCGAGTGGTTCTTGTGGGAGAACAACTCCATTTGGCTCACTAACTTCACACACCATCAGGCTTCCAAGCAGCTCTCAAGGAAACTCAGTTTTCACACTCTACGCTTAGTGCCCTTTGTGTGCCTAGGACTGAAATGAAGCTTGGTCAGCATCCCACACAAACGAATGCTCCACATGCGGGTTTCACATGCCACCAACTCCACATTCACAGGCAACTTCAGCGCCACAGCCGTTTTCAGATAGCCCTCAATGCAAAGGCTCTAGACGCAAATATTGGTGTGAGAGCTAATTCAATCAAGGAAACACTGCATGTTGGTGAAGGGCATATTGAAGAAGGATCAGCCGAGTGGTTCTTGTGGAGAACAACTCCATTTGGCTCACTAACTTCACAAACCATCAGGCTTCCAAGCAGCTCTCAAGGAAACTCAGTTTTCACACTGTATGGTTAGTGCTCTTTGTGTGCCTAGGACTGAAGTGAAGCTTGGTCAGCATCCCACACAAACGAATGCTCCACATGCGGGTTTCACATGCCACCAACTCCACATTCACAGGCAACTTTAGCGCCACAGCCGTTTTCAGATAGCCCTCAATGCAAAGGCTTTAGACGCAAATATTGGTGTGAGAGCTAATTCAATCAAGGAAACACTGCATGTTGGTGAAGGGCATATTGAAGAAGGATCAGACGAGTGTTCTTGTGGGAGAACAACTCCATTTGGCTCACTAACTTCACACACCATCAGGCTTCCAAGCAGCTCTCAAGGAAACTCAGATTTCACACTCTATGCTTAGTGCCCTTTGAGTGCATTATCTAGGAATGAACCTGGTAGAGCATCCCACACAAACGAATGCTCCACATGCGGGTTTCACATGCCACCAACTCCACATTCACAGGCAACTTCAGCGCCACAGCCGTTTTCAGATAGCCCTCAATGCAAAGGCTCTAGACGCAAATATTGGTGTGAGAGCTAATTCAATCAAGGAAACACTGCATGTTTGTGAAGGGCATATTGAAGAAGGATCAGCCGAGTAGTTCTTGAGGGAGAACAACTCCATTTGGCTCACTAAATTCACACACCATCAGGCTTCCAAGCAGCTCTCAAGGAAACTCAGTTTTCACACTCTATGCTTAGTGCCCTTTGAGTGCATTATGTAGGAATGAACCTGGTAGAGCATCCCACACAAACGAATGCTCCACATGCGGGTTTCACATGCCACCAACTCCACATTGACAGGCAACTTCAGCGCCACAGCCGTTTTCAGATAGCCCTCAATGCAAAGGCTCTAGACGCAAATATTGGTGTGAGAGCTAATTCAATCAAGGAAACACTGCATGTTGGTGAAGGGCATATTGAAGAAGGATCAGCCGAGTGGTTTTTGTGGGAGAACAACTCCATTTGGCTCACTAACTTCACACACCATCAGGCTTCCAAGCAGCTCTCAAGGAAACTCAGTTTTCACACTCTATGCTTACTGCTCTTTGTGTGCCTAGGACTGAAATGAAGCTTGGTCAGCATCCCACACAAACGAATGCTCCACATGCGGGTTTCACATGCCACCAACTCCACATTCACAGGCAACTTCAGCGCCACAGCCGTTTTCAGATAGCCCTCAATGCAAAGGCTCTAGACGCAAATATTGGTGTGAGAGCTAATTCAATCAAGGAAACACTGCATGTTGGTGAAGGGCATATTGAAGAAGGATCAGCCGAGTGGTTCTTGTGGGAGAACAACTCCATTTGGCTCACTAACTTCACACACCATCAGGCTTCCAAGCAGCTCTCAAGGAAACTCAGTTTTCACACTCTATGCTTAGTGCCCTTTGTATGCCTAGGACTGAAATGAACTGGTAGAGCATCCCACACAAACGAATGCTCCACATGCGGGTTTCACATGCCACCAACTCCACATTCACAGGCAACTTCAGCGCCACAGCCGTTTTCAGATAGCCCTCAATGCAAAGGCTCTAGACGCAAATATTGGTGTGAGAGCTAATTCAATCAAGGAAACAATGCATGTTGGTGAAGGGCATATTGAAGAAGGATCAGCCGAGTGGTTCTTGTGGGAGAACAACTCCATTTGGCTCACTAACTTCACACACCATCAGGCTTCCAAGCAGCTCTCAAGGAAACTCAGTTTTCACACTCTATGCTTAGTGCCCTTTGTATGCCTAGGACTGAAATGAAGCTTGGTCAGCATCCCACACAAACGAATGCTCCACATGCGGGTTTCACATGCCACCAACTCCACATTCACAGGCAACTTTAGCGCCACAGCCGTTTTCAGATAGCCCTCAATGCAAAGGCTCTAGACGCAAATATTGGTGTGAGAGCTAATTCAATCAAGGAAACACTGCATGTTGATGAAGGGGCATATTGAAGAAGGATCAGCCGAGTGGTTCTTGTGGGAGAACAACTCCATTTGGCTCACTAACTTCACAAACCATCAGGCTTCCAAGCAGCTCTCAAGGAAACTCAGTTTTCACACTCTATGTTTAGTGCCCTTTGAATGCATTATCTAGGAATTACCTGGTAGAGCATCCCACACAAACGAATGCTCCACATGCGGGTTTCACATGCCAGCAACTCCACATTCACAGGCAACTTCAGCGCCACAGCCGTTTTCAGATAGCCCTCAATGCAAAGGCTCTAGACGCAAATATTGGTGTGAGAGCTAATTCAATCATGGAAACACTGCATGTTGGTGAAGGGCATATTGAAGAAGGATCAGCCGAGTGGTTCTTGTGGGAGAACAACTCCATTTGGCTCACTAACTTCACACACCATCAGGCTTCCAAGCAGCTCTCAAGGAAACTCAGTTTTCACACTCTATGCTTAGTGCCCTTTGTATGGCTAGGACTGAAATGAACCTGGTAGAGCATCCCACACAAACGAATGCTCCACATGCGGGTTTCACATGCCACCAACTCCACATTCACAGGCAACTTCAGCGCCACAGCCGTTTTCAGATAGCCCTCAATGCAAAGGCTCTAGAAGCAAATATGGTGTGAGAGCTAATTCAATCAAGGAAACAATGCATGTTGGTGAAGGGCATATTGAAGAAGGATCAGCCGAGTGGTTCTTGTGGGAGAACAACTCCATTTGGCTCACTAACTTCACACACCATCAGGCTTCCAAGCAGCTCTCAAGGAAACTCAGTTTCACACTCTATGTTTAGTGCCCTTTGAATGCATTATCTAGGAATTTACCTGGTAGAGCATCCCACACAAACGAATGCTCCACATGCGGGTTTCACATGCCACCAACTCCACATTCACAGGCAACTTCAGCGCCACAGCCGTTTTCAGATAGCCCTCAATGCAAAGGCTCTAGACGCAAATATTGGTGTGAGAGCTAATTCAATCAAGGAAACACTGCATGTTGGTGAAGGGCATATTGAAGAAGGATCAGCCGAGTGGTTCTTGTGGGAGAACAACTCCATTTGGCTCACTAACTTCACACACCATCAGGCTTCCAAGCAGCTCTCAAGGAAACTCAGTTTTCACACTCTATGTTTAGTGCCCTTTGAATGCATTATCTAGGAATTTACCTGGTAGAGCATCCCACACAAACGAATGCTCCACATGCGGGTTTCACATGCCACCAACTCCACATTCACAGGCAACTTCAGCGCCACAGCCGTTTTCAGATAGCCCTCAATGCAAAGGCTCTAGACGCAAATATTGGTGTGAGAGCTAATTCAATCAAGGAAACACTGCATGTTGGTGAAGGGCATATTGAAGAAGGATCAGCCGAGTGGTTCTTGTGGGAGAACAACTCCATTTGGCTCACTAACTTCACACACCATCAGGCTTCCAAGCAGCTCTCAAGGAACTCAGTTTTCACACTCTATGCTTAGTGCCCTTTGAGTGCATTATCTAGGAATGAACCTAGTAGAGCATCCCACACAAACGAATGCTCCACATGCGGGTTTCACATGCCAGCAACTCCACATTCACAGGCAACTTCAGCGCCACAGCCGTTTTCAGATAGCCCTCAATGCAAAGGCTCTAGACGCAAATATTGGTGTGAGAGCTAATTCAATCAAGGAAACACTGCATGTTGGTGAAGGGCATATTGAAGAAGGATCAGCCGAGTGGTTCTTGTGGGAGAACAACTCCATTTGGCTCACTAACTTCACACACCATCAGGCTTCCAAGCAGCTCTCAAGGAAACTCAGTTTTCACACTCTATGCTTAGTGCCCTTTGAGTGCATTATCTAGGAATGAACCTGGTAGAGCATCCCACACAAACGAATGCTCCACATGCGGGTTTCACATGCCACCAACTCCACATTCACAGGCAACTTCAGCGCCACAGCCGTTTTCAGATAGCCCTCAATGCAAAGGCTCTAGACGCAAATATTGGTGTGAGAGCTAATTCAATCAAGGAAACACTGCATGTTGGTGAAGGGCATATTGAAGAAGGATCAGCCGAGTGGTTCTTGTGGGAGAACAACTCCATTTGGCTCACTAACTTCACACACCATCAGGCTTCCAAGCAGCTCTCAAGGAAACTCAGTTTTCACACTCTATGCTTAGTGCTCTTTGTGTGCCTAGGACTGAAGTGAATCTTGGTCAGCATCCCACACAAACGAATGCTCCACATGCGGGTTTCACATGCCACCAACTCCACATTCACAGGCAACTTCAGCGCCACAGCCGTTTTCAGATAGCCCTCAATGCAAAGGCTCTAGACGCAAATATTGGTGTGAGAGCTAATTCAATCAAGGAAACACTGCATGTTGTGAAGGGCATATTGAAGAAGGATCAGCCGAGTGGTTCTTGTGGGAGAACAACTCCATTTGGCTCACTAACTTCACACACCATCAGGCTTCCAAGCAGCTCTCAAGGAAACTCAGTTTTCACACTCTATGTTTAGTGCCCTTTGATGCATTATCTAGAATGAACCTGGTAGAGATCCCACACAAACGAATGCTCCACATGCGGGTTTCACATGCCACCAACTCCACATTCACAGGCAACTCAGCGCCACAGCCGTTTTCAGATAGCCCTCAATGCAAAGGCTCTAGACGCAAATATTGTGTGAGAGCTAATTCAATCAAGGAAACACTGCATGTTGGTGAAGGGCATATTGAAGAAGGATCAGCCGAGTGGTTCTTGTGGGAGAACAACTCCATTTGGCTCACTAACTTCACACACCATCAGGCTTCCAAGCAGCTCTCAAGGAAACTCAGTTTTCACACTCTATGTTTAGTGCCCTTTGAATGCATTATCTAGGAATGAACCTGGTAGAGATCCCACACAAACGAATGCTCCACATGCGGGTTTCACATGCCACCAACTCCACATTCACAGGCAACTTCAGCGCCACAGCCGTTTTCAGATAGCCCTCAATGCAAAGGCTCTAGACGCAAATATTGGTGTGAGAGCTAATTCAATCAAGGAAACAATGCATGTTGGTGAAGGGCATATTGAAGAAGGATCAGCCGAGTGGTTCTTGTGGGAGAACAACTCCATTTGGCTCACTAACTTCACACACCATCAGGCTTCCAAGCAGCTCTCAAGGAAACTCAGTTTTCACACTCTATGCTTAGTGCCCTTTGAGTGCATTATCTAGGAATGAACCTGGTAGAGCATCCACACAAACGAATGCTCCACATGCGGGTTTCACATGCCACCAACTCCACATTCACAGGCAACTTCAGCGCCACAGCCGTTTTCAGATAGCCCTCAATGCAAAGGCTCTAGACGCAAATATTGGTGTGAGAGCTAATTCAATCAAGGAAACACTGCATGTTGGTGAAGGGCATATTGAAGAAGGATCAGCCGAGTGGTTCTTGTGGGAGAACAACTCCATTTGGCTCACTAACTTCACACACCATCAGGCTTCCGAGCAGCTCTCAAGGAAACTCAGTTTTCACACTCTATGCTTAGTGCCCTTTGAGTGCATTATCTAGGAATGAACCTGGTAGAGCATCCCACACAAACGAATGCTCCACATGCGGGTTTCACATGCCAGCAACTCCACATTCACAGGCAACTTCAGCGCCACAGCCGTTTTCAGATAGCCCTCAATGCAAAGGCTCTAGACGCAAATATTGGTGTGAGAGCTAATTCAATCAAGGAAACACTGCATGTTGGTGAAGGGCATATTGAAGAAGGATCAGCCGAGTGGTTCTTGTGGGAGAACAACTCCATTTGGCTCACTAACTTCACACACCATCAGGCTTCCAAGCAGCTCTCAAGGAAACTCAGTTTTCACACTCTATGCTTAGTGCCCTTGTGTGCCTAGGACTGAAATGGGTTTGGTCAGCATCCCACACAAACGAATGCTCCACATGCGGGTTTCACATGCCACCAACTCCACATTCACAGGCAACTTCAGCGCCACAGCCGTTTTCAGATAGCCCTCAATGCAAAGGCTCTAGACGCAAATATTGGTGTGAGAGCTAATTCAATCAAGGAAACACTGCATGTTGGTGAAGGGCATATTGAAGAAGGATCAGCCGAGTGGTTCTTGTGGGAGAACAACTCCATTTGGCTCACTAACTTCACAAACCATCAGGCTTCCAAGCAGCTCTCAAGGAAACTCAGTTTTCACACTCTATGCTTAGTGCTCTTTGTGTGCCTAGGACTGAAGTGAAGCTTGGTCAGGCATCCCACACAAACGAATGCTCCACATGCGGGTTTCACATGCCACCAACTCCACATTCACAGGCAACTTCAGCGCCACAGCCGTTTTCAGATAGCCCTCAATGCAAAGGCTCTAGACGCAAATATTGGTGTGAGAGCTAATTCAATCAAGGAAACACTGCATGTTGGTGAAGGGCATATTGAAGAAGGATCAGCCGAGTGGTTCTTGTGGGAGAACAACTCCATTTGGCTCACTAACTTCACACACCATCAGGCTTCCGAGCAGCTCTCAAGGAAACTCAGTTTTCACACTCTATGCTTAGTGCCCTTTGAGTGCATTATCTAGGAATGAACCTGGTAGAGCATCCCACACAAACGAATGCTCCACATGCGGGTTTCACATGCCAGCAACTCCACATTCACAGGCAACTTCAGCGCCACAGCCGTTTTCAGATAGCCCTCAATGCAAAGGCTCTAGACGCAAATATTGGTGTGAGAGCTAATTCAATCAAGGAAACACTGCATGTTGGTGAAGGGCATATTGAAGAAGGATCAGCCGAGTGGTTCTTGTGGGAGAACAACTCCATTTGGCTCACTAACTTCACACACCATCAGGCTTCCAAGCAGCTCTCAAGGAAACTCAGTTTTCACACTCTATGCTTAGTGCCCTTGGTGTGCCTAGGACTGAAATGAGGTTTGGTCAGCATCCCACACAAACGAATGCTCCACATGCGGGTTTCACATGCCACCAACTCCACATTCACAGGCAACTTCAGCGCCACAGCCGTTTTCAGATAGCCCTCAATGCAAAGGCTCTAGACGCAAATATTGGTGTGAGAGCTAATTCAATCAAGGAAACACTGCATGTTGGTGAAGGGCATATTGAAGAAGGATCAGCCGAGTGGTTCTTGTGGGAGAACAACTCCATTTGGCTCACTAACTTCACACACCATCAGGCTTCCAAGCAGCTCTCAAGGAAACTCAGTTTTCACACTCTATGCTTAGTGCCCTTTGTGTGCCTAGGACTGAAATGAAGCTTGGTCAGCATCCCACACAAACGAATGCTCCACATGCGGGTTCACATGCCAGCAACTCCACATTCACAGGCAACTTCAGCGCCACAGCCGTTTTCAGATAGCCCTCAATGCAAAGGCTCTAGACGCAAATATTGGTGTGAGAGCTAATTCAATCAAGGAAACACTGCATGTTGGTGAAGGGCATATTGAAGAAGGATCAGCCGAGTGGTTCTTGTGGGAGAACAACTCCATTTGCTCACTAACTTCACACACCATCAGGCTTCCAAGCAGCTCTCAAGGAAACTCAGTTTTCACACTCTATGTTTAGTGCCCTTTGAATGCATTATCTAGGAATTTACCTGGTAGAGCATCCCACACAAACGAATGCTCCACATGCGGGTTTCACATGCCAGCAACTCCACATTCACAGGCAACTTCAGCGCCACAGCCGTTTTCAGATAGCCCTCAATGCAAAGGCTCTAGACGCAAATATTGGTGTGAGAGCTAATTCAATCAAGGAAACACTGCATGTTGGTGAAGGGCATATTGAAGAAGGATCAGCCGAGTGGTTCTTGTGGGAGAACAACTCCATTTGGCTCACTAACTTCACACACCATCAGGCTTCCAAGCAGCTCTCAAGGAAACTCAGTTTTCACACTCTATGCTTAGTGCCCTTTGTATGCCAAGGACTCAAATGAAGCTTGGTCAGCATCCCACACAAACGAATGCTCCACATGCGGGTTTCACATGCCAGCAACTCCACATTCACAGGCAACTTCAGCGCCACAGCCGTTTTCAGATAGCCCTCATGCAAAGGCTCTAGACGCAAATATTGGTGTGAGAGCTATTCAATCAAGGAAACACTGCATGTTGGTGAAGGGCATATTGAAGAAGGATCAGCCGAGTGGTTCTTGTGGGAGAACAACTCAATTTGGCTCACTAACTTCACACACCATCAGGCTTCCAAGCAGCTCTCAAGGAAACTCAGTTTTCACACTCTATGCTTAGTGCCCTTTTTATGGCTAGACTGAAATGAACCTGGTAGAGCATCCCACACAAACGAATGCTCCACATGCGGGTTTCACATGCCACCAACTCCACATTCACAGGCAACTTCAGCGCCACAGCCGTTTTCAGATAGCCCTCAATGCAAAGGCTCTAGACGCAAATATTGGTGTGAGAGCTAATTCAATCAAGGAAACACTGCATGTTGGTGAAGGGCATATTGAAGAAGGATCAGCCGAGTGGTTCTTGTGGGAGAACAACTCCATTTGGCTCACTAACTTCACACACCATCAGGCTTCCAAGCAGCTCTCAAGGAAACTCAGTTTTCACACTCTATGCTTAGTGCCCTTTGTGTGCCTAGGACTGAAATGAGTTTGGTCAGCATCCCACACAAACGAATGCTCCACATGCGGGTTTCACATGCCACCAACTCCACATTCACAGGCAACTTCAGCGCCACAGCCGTTTTCAGATAGCCCTCAATGCAAAGGCTCTAGACGCAAATATTGGTGTGAGAGCTAATTCAATCAAGGAAACACTGCATGTTGGTGAAGGGCATATTGAAGAAGGATCAGCCGAGTGGTTCTTGTGGGAGAACAACTCCATTTGGCTCACTAACTTCACAAACCATCAGGCTTCCAAGCAGCTCTCAAGGAAACTCAGTTTTCACACTCTATGCTTAGTGCCCTTTGAGTGCATTATCTAGGAATGAACCTGGTAGAGCATCCCACACAAACGAATGCTCCACATGCGGGTTTCACATGCCAGCAACTCCACATTCACAGGCAACTTCAGCGCCACAGCCGTTTTCAGATAGCCCTCAATGCAAAGGCTCTAGACGCAAATATTGGTGTGAGAGCTAATTCAATCAAGGAAACACTGCATGTTGGTGAAGGGCATATTGAAGAAGGATCAGCCGAGTGGTTCTTGTGGGAGAACAACTCCATTTGGCTCACTAACTTCACAAACCATCAGGCTTCCAAGCAGCTCTCAAGGAAACTCAGTTTTCACACTCTATGCTTAGTGCTCTTTGTGTGCCTAGGACTGAAGTGAAGCTTGGTCAGCATCCCACACAAACGAATGCTCCACATGCGGGTTTCACATGCCACCAACTCCACATTCACAGGCAACTTCAGCTCCACAGCTGTTTTCAGATAGCCCTCAATGCAAAGGCTCTAGACGCAAATATTGGTGTGAGAGCTAATTCAATCAAGGAAACACTGCATGTTGGTGAAGGGCATATTGAAGAAGGATCAGCCGAGTGGTTCTTGTGGGAGAACAACTCCATTTGGCTCACTAACTTCACACACCATCAGGCTTCCAAGCAGCTCTCAAGGAAACTCAGTTTTCACACTCTATGCTTAGTGCCCTTTGTGTGCCTAGGACTGAAATGAAGCTTGGTCAGCATCCCACACAAACGAATGCTCCACATGCGGGTTTCACATGCCAGCAACTCCACATTCACAGGCAACTTCAGCGCCACAGCCGTTTTCAGATAGCCCTCAATGCAAAGGCTCTAGACGCAAATATTGGTGTGAGAGCTAATTCAATCAAGGAAACACTGCATGTTGGTGAAGGGCATATTGAAGAAGGATCAGCCGAGTGGTTCTTGTGGGAGAACAACTCCATTTGGCTCACTAACTTCACACACCATCAGGCTTCCAAGCAGCTCTCAAGGAAACTCAGTTTTCACACTCTATGTTTAGTGCCCTTTGAATGCATTATCTAGGAATTTACCTGGTAGAGCATCCCACACAAACGAATGCTCCACATGCGGGTTTCACATGCCAGCAACTCCACATTCACAGGCAACTTCAGCGCCACAGCCGTTTTCAGATAGCCCTCAATGCAAAGGCTCTAGACGCAAATATTGGTGTGAGAGCTAATTCAATCAAGGAAACACTGCATGTTGGTGAAGGGCATATTGAAGAAGGATCAGCCGAGTGGTTCTTGTGGGAGAACAACTCCATTTGGCTCACTAACTTCACACACCATCAGGCTTCCAAGCAGCTCTCAAGGAAACTCAGTTTTCACACTCTATGCTTAGTGCCCTTTGTATGCCAAGGACTCAAATGAAGCTTGGTCAGCATCCCACACAAACGAATGCTCCACATGCGGGTTTCACATGCCAGCAACTCCACATTCACAGGCAACTTCAGCGCCACAGCCGTTTTCAGATAGCCCTCAATGCAAAGGCTCTAGACGCAAATATTGGTGTGAGAGCTAATTCAATCAAGGAAACACTGCATGTTGGTGAAGGGCATATTGAAGAAGGATCAGCCGAGTGGTTCTTGTGGGAGAACAACTCCATTTGGCTCACTAACTTCACACACCATCAGGCTTCCAAGCAGCTCTCAAGGAAACTCAGTTTTCACACTCTATGCTTAGTGCCCTTTTTATGGCTAGGACTGAAATGAACCTGGTAGAGCATCCCACACAAACGAATGCTCCACATGCGGGTTTCACATGCCACCAACTCCACATTCACAGGCAACTTCAGCGCCACAGCCGTTTTCAGATAGCCCTCAATGCAAAGGCTCTAGACGCAAATATTGGTGTGAGAGCTAATTCAATCAAGGAAACACTGCATGTTGGTGAAGGGCATATTGAAGAAGGATCAGCCGAGTGGTTCTTGTGGGAGAACAACTCCATTTGGCTCACTAACTTCACACACCATCAGGCTTCCAAGCAGCTCTCAAGGAAACTCAGTTTTCACACTCTATGCTTAGTGCCCTTTGTGAGCCTAGGACTGAAATGAAGGTTGGTGAGCCTCCCACACAAACGAATGCTCCACATGCGGGTTTCACATGCCACCAACTCCACATTCACAGGCAACTTCAGCGCCACAGCCGTTTTCAGATAGCCCTCAATGCAAAGGCTCTAGACGCAAATATTGGTGTGAGAGCTAATTCAATCAAGGAAACACTGCATGTTGGTGAAGGGCATATTGAAGAAGGATCAGCCGAGTGGTTCTTGTGGGAGAACAACTCCATTTGGCTCACTAACTTCACACACCATCAGGCTTCCAAGCAGCTCTCAAGGAAACTCAGTTTTCACACTCTATGCTTAGTGCCCTTTGAGTGCATTATCTAGGAATGAATCTGGTAGAGCATCCCACACAAACGAATGCTCCACATGCGGGTTTCACATGCCACCAACTCCACATTCACAGGCAACTTCAGCGCCACAGCTGTTTTCAGATAGCCCTCAATGCAAAGGCTCTAGACGCAAATATTGGTGTGAGAGCTAATTCAATCAAGGAAACACTGCATGTTGGTGAAGGGCATATTGAAGAAGGATCAGCCGAGTGGTTCTTGTGGGAGAACAACTCCATTTGGCTCACTAACTTCACACACCATCAGGCTTCCAAGCAGCTCTCAAGGAAACTCAGTTTTCACACTCTATGCTTAGTGCCCTTTGAGTGCATTATCTAGGAATGAACCTAGTAGAGCATCCCACACAAACGAATGCTCCACATGCGGGTTTCACATGCCACCAACTCCACATTCACAGGCAACTTCAGCGCCACAGCCGTTTTCAGATAGCCCTCAATGCAAAGGCTTTAGACGCAAATATTGGTGTGAGAGCTAATTCAATCAAGGAAACACTGCATGTTGGTGAAGGGCATATTGAAGAAGGATCAGCCGAGTGGTTCTTGTGGGAGAACAACTCCATTTGGCTCACTAACTTCACACACCATCAGGCTTCCAAGCAGCTCTCAAGGAAACTCAGTTTTCACACTCTATGCTTAGTGCCCTTTGAGTGCATTATCTAGGAATGAACCTGGTAGAGCATCCCACACAAACGAATGCTCCACATGCGGGTTTCACATGCCACCAACTCCACATTCACAGGCAACTTCAGCGCCACAGCCGTTTTCAGATAGCCCTCAATGCAAAGGCTCTAGACGCAAATATTGGTGTGAGAGCTAATTCAATCAAGGAAACACTGCATGTTGGTGAAGGGCATATTGAAGAAGGATCAGCCGAGTAGTTCTTGTGGGAGAACAACTCCATTTGGCTCACTAACTTCACACACCATCAGGCTTCCAAGCAGCTCTCAAGGAAACTCAGTTTTCACATTGTATGCTTAGTGCTCTTTGTGTGCCTAGGACTGTAGTGAATCTTGGTCAGCATCCCACACAAACGAATGCTCCACATGCGGGTTTCACATGCCACCAACTCCACATTCACAGGCAACTTCAGCGCCACAGCCGTTTTCAGATAGCCCTCAATGCAAAGGCTCTAGACGCAAATATTGGTGTGAGAGCTAATTCAATCAAGGAAACACTGCATGTTGGTGAAGGGCATATTGAAGAAGGATCAGCCGAGTGGTTCTTGTGGGAGAACAACTCCATTTGGCTCACTAACTTCACACACCATCAGGCTTCCAAGCAGCTCTCAAGGAAACTCAGTTTTCACACTCTATGTTTAGTGCCCTTTGAATGCATTATCTAGGAATGAACCTGGTAGAGCATCCCACACAAACGAATGCTCCACATGCGGGTTTCACATGCCACCAACTCCACATTCACAGGCAACTTCAGCGCCACAGCCGTTTTCAGATAGCCCTCAATGCAAAGGCTCTAGACGCAAATATTGGTGTGAGAGCTAATTCAATCAAGGAAACACTGCATGTTGGTGAAGGGCATATTGAAGAAGGATCAGCCGAGTGGTTCTTGTGGGAGAACAACTCCATTTGGCTCACTAACTTCACACACCATCAGGCTTCCAAGCAGCTCTCAAGGAAACTCAGTTTTCACACTCTATGCTTAGTGCCCTTTGAGTGCATTATCTAGGAATGAACCAGGTAGAGCATCCCACACAAACGAATGCTCCACATGCGGGTTTCACATGCCACCAACTCCACATTCTCAGGCAACTTCAGCGCCACAGCCGTTTTCAGATAGCCCTCAATGCAAAGGCTCTAGACGCAAATATTGGTGTGAGAGCTAATTCAATCAAGGAAACACTGCATGTTGGTGAAGGGCATATTGAAGAAGGATCAGCCGAGTGGTTCTTGTGGGAGAACAACTCCATTTGGCTCACTAACTTCACAAACCATCAGGCTTCCAAGCAGCTCTCAAGGAAACTCAGTTTTCACACTCTATGCTTAGTGCCCTTTGAGTGCATTATCTAGGAATGAACCTGGTAGAGCATCCCACACAAACGAATGCTCCACATGCGGGTTTCACATGCCACCAACTCCACATTGACAGGCAACTTCAGCGCCACAGCCGTTTTCAGATAGCCCTCAATGCAAAGGCTCTAGACGCAAATATTGGTGTGAGAGCTAATTCAATCAAGGAAACACTGCATGTTGGTGAAGGGCATATTGAAGAAGGATCAGCCGAGTGGTTCTTGTGGGAGAACAACTCCATTTGGCTCACTAACTTCACACACCATCAGGCTTCCAAGCAGCTCTCAAGGAAACTCAGTTTTCACACTCTATGCTTAGTGCCCTTTGTGTGCCTAGGACTGAAATGAGGTTTGGTCAGCATCCCACACAAACGAATGCTCCACATGCGGGTTTCACATGCCACCAACTCCACATTCACAGGCAACTTCAGCGCCACAGCCGTTTTCAGATAGCCCTCAATGCAAAGGCTCTAGACGCAAATATTGGTGTGAGAGCTAATTCAATCAAGGAAACACTGCATGTTGGTGAAGGGCATATTGAAGAAGGATCAGACGAGTGGTTCTTGTGGGAGAACAACTCCATTTTGGCTCACTAACTTCACAAACCATCAGGCTTCCAAGCAGCTCTCAAGGAAACTCAGTTTTCACACTCTATGCTTAGTGCTCTTTGTGTGCCTAGGACTGAAGTGAAGCTTGGTAGAGCATCCCACACAAACGAATGCTCCACATGCGGGTTTCACATGCCACCAACTCCACATTCACAGGCAACTTCAGCTCCACAGCCGTTTTCAGATAGCCCTCAATGCAAAGGCTCTAGACGCAAATATTGGTGTGAGAGCTAATTCAATCAAGGAAACACTGCATGTTGGTGAAGGGCATATTGAAGAAGGATCAGCCGAGTGGTTCTTGTGGGAGAACAACTCCATTCGGCTCACTAACTTCACACACCATCAGGCTTCCAAGCAGCTCTCAAGGAAACTCAGTTTTCACACTCTATGCTTAGTGCCCTTTGTGTGCCTAGGACTGAAATGAAGCTTGGTCAGCATCCCACACAAACGAATGCTCCACATGCGGGTTTCACATGCCACCAACTCCACATTCACAGGCAACTTCAGCGCCACAGCCGTTTTCAGATAGCCCTCAATGCAAAGGCTCTAGACGCAAATATTGGTGTGAGAGCTAATTCAATCAAGGAAACACTGCATGTTGGTGAAGGGCATATTGAAGAAGGATCAGCCGAGTGGTTCTTGTGGGAGACAACTCCATTTGGCTCACTAACTTCACACACCATCAGGCTTCCAAGCAGCTCTCAAGGAAACTCAGTTTTCACACTCTTTGCTTAGTGCCCTTTGAGTGCATTATCTAGGAATGAATCTGGTAGAGCATCCCACACAAACGAAATGCTCCACATGCGGGTTTCACATGCCACCAACTCCACATTCACAGGCAACTTCAGCGCCACAGCCGTTTTCAGATAGCCCTCAATGCAAAGGCTCTAGACGCAAATATTGGTTGTGAGAGCTAATTCAATCAAGGAAACACTGCATGTTGGTGAAGGGCATATTGAAGAAGGATCAGCCGAGTGGTTCTTGTGGGAGAACAACTCCATTTGGCTCACTAACTTCACACACCATCAGGCTTCCAAGCAGCTCTCAAGGAAACTCAGTTTTCACACTGTATGCTTAGTGCTCTTTGTGTGCCTAGGACTGAAGTGAATCTTGGTCAGCATCCCACAGCAAACGAATGCTCCACATGCGGGTTTCACATGCCACCAACTCCACATTCACAGGCAACTTCAGCGCCACAGCCGTTTTCAGATAGCCCTCAATGCAAAGGCTCTAGACGCAAATATTGGTGTGAGAGCTAATTCAATCAAGGAAACACTGCATGTTGGTGAAGGGCATATTGAAGAAGGATCAGCCGAGTGGTTCTTGTGGGAGAACAACTCCATTTGGCTCACTAACTTCACACACCATCAGGCTTCCAAGCAGCTCTCAAGGAAACTCAGTTTTCACACTCTATGTTTAGTGTCCTTTGAATGCATTATCTAGGAATGAACCTGGTAGAGATCCCACACGAACTAATGCTCCACATGCGGGTTTCATATGCCACCAACTCCACATTCACAGGCAACTTCAGCGCCACAGCCGTTTTCAGATAGCCCTCAATGCAAAGGCTCTAGACGCAAATATTGGTGTGAGAGCTAATTCAATCAAGGAAACACTGCATGTTGGTGAAGGGCATATTGAAGAAGGATCAGCCGAGTGGTTCTTGTGGGAGAACAACTCCATTTGGCTCACTAACTTCACACACCATCAGGCTTCCAAGCAGCTCTCAAGGAAACTCAGTTTTCACACTCTATGCTTAGTGCCCTTTGTGTGCCTAGGACTTAAATGAGGTTTGGTCAGCATCCCACACAAACGAATGCTCCACATGCGGGTTTCACATGCCACCAACTCCACATTCACAGGCAACTCAGCGCCACAGCCGTTTTCAGATAGCCCTCAATGCAAAGGCTCTAGACGCAAATATTGGTGTGAGAGCTAATTCAATCAAGGAAACACTGCATGTTGGTGAAGGGCATATTGAAGAAGGATCAGCCGAGTGGTTCTTGTGGGAGAACAACTCCATTTGGCTCACTAACTTCACAAACCATCAGGCTTCCAAGCAGCTCTCAAGGAACTCAGTTTTCACACTCTATGCTTAGTGCTCTTTGTGTGCCTAGGAATGAAGTCAAGCTTGGTCAGCATCCCACACAAACGAATGCTCCACATGCGGGTTTCACATGCCACCAACTCCACATTCACAGGCAACTTCAGCGCCACAGCCGTTTTCAGATAGCCCTCAATGCAAAGGCTCTAGACGCAAATATTGGTGTGAGAGCTAATTCAATCAAGGAAACACTGCATGTTGGTGAAGGGCATATTGAAGAAGGATCAGCCGAGTGGTTCTTGTGGAGAGAACAACTCCATTTGGCTCACTAACTTCACACACCATCAGGCTTCCAAGCAGCTCTCAAGGAAACTCAGTTTTCACACTCTATGCTTAGTGCGCTTTGTGTGCCTAGGACTGAAGTGAAGCTTGGTCAGCATCCCACACAAACGAATGCTCCACATGCGGGTTTCACATGCCACCAACTCCACATTCACAGGCAACTTCAGCGCCACAGCCGTTTTCAGATAGCCCTCACTGCAAAGGCTCTAGACGCAAATATTGGTGTGAGAGCTAATTCAATCAAGGAAACACTGCATGTTGGTGAAGGGCATATTGAAGAAGGATCAGCCGAGTGTTCTTGTGGGAGAACAACTCCATTTGGCTCACTAACTTCACACACCATCAGGCTTCCAAGCAGCTCTCAAGGAAACTCAGTTTTCACACTCTATGCTTAGTGCCCTTTGAGTGCATTATCTAGGAATGAACCTAGTAGAGCATCCCACACAAACGAATGCTCCACATGCGGGTTTCACATGCCACCAACTCCACATTCACAGGCAACTTCAGCGCCACAGCCGTTTTCAGATAGCCCTCAATGCAAAGGCTTTAGACGCAAATATTGGTGTGAGAGCTAATTCAATCAAGGAAACACTGCATGTTGGTGAAGGGCATATTGAAGAAGGATCAGCCGAGTGGTTCTTGTGGAGAACAACTCCATTTGGCTCACTAACTTCACACACCATCAGGCTTCCAAGCAGCTCTCAAGGAAACTCAGTTTTCACACTCTATGCTTAGTGCCCTTTGAGTGCATTATCTAGGAATGAACCTGGTAGAGCATCCCACACAAACGAATGCTCCACATGCGGGTTTCACATGCCACCAACTCCACATTCACAGGCAACTTCAGCGCCACAGCCGTTTTCAGATAGCCCTCAATGCAAAGGCTCTAGACGCAAATATTGGTGTGAGAGCTACTTCAATCAAGGAAACACTGCATGTTGGTGAAGGGCATATTGAAGAAGGATCAGCCGAGTGGTTCTTGTGGGAGAACAACTCCATTTGGCTCACTAACTTCACACACCATCAGGCTTCCAAGCAGCTCTCAAGGAAACTCAGTTTTCACACTCTATGCTTAGTGCCTTTGAGTGCATATCTAGGAATGAACCAGGTAGAGCATCCACACAAACGAATGCTCCACATGCGGGTTTCACATGCCACCAACTCCACATTCACAGGCAACTTCAGCGCCACAGCCGTTTTCAGATAGCCCTCAATGCAAAGGCTCTAGACGCAAATATTGGTGTGAGAGCTAATTCAATCAAGGAAACACTGCATGTTGGTGAAGGGCATATTGAAGAAGGATCAGCCGAGTGGTTCTTGTGGGAGAACAACTCCATTTGGCTCACTAACTTCACACACCATCAGGCTTCAAGCAGCTCTCAAGGAAACTCAGTTTTCACACTCTATGCTTAGTGCCCTTTGTGTGCCTAGGACTTAAAAGGGTTTGGTCAGCATCCCACACAAACGAATGCTCCACATGCGGGTTTCACATGCCACCAACTCCACATTCACAGGCAACTTCAGCGCCACAGCCGTTTTCAGATAGCCCTCAATGCAAAGGCTCTAGACGCAAATATTGGTGTGAGAGCTAATTCAATCAAGGAAACACTGCATGTTGGTGAAGGGCATATTGAAGAAGGATCAGCCGAGTGGTTCTTGTGGGAGAACAACTCCATTTGGCTCACTAACTTCACAAACCATCAGGCTTCCAAGCAGCTCTCAAGGAAACTCAGTTTTCACACTGTATGCTTAGTGCTCTTTGTGTGCCTAGGACTGAAGTGAAGCTTGGTCAGCATCCCACACAAACGAATGCTCCACATGCGGGTTTCACATGCCACCAACTCCACATTCACAGGCAACTTCAGCTCCACAGCCGTTTTCAGATAGCCCTCAATGCAAAGGCTCTAGACGCAAATATTGGTGTGAGAGCTAATTCAATCAAGGAAACACTGCATGTTGGTGAAGGGCATATTGAAGAAGGATCAGCCGAGTGGTTCTTGTGGGAGAACAACTCCATTTGGCTCACTAACTTCACACACCATCAGGCTTCCAAGCAGCTCTCAAGGAAACTCAGTTTTCACACTCTGCTTAGTGCGCTTTGTGTGCCTAGGACTGAAATGAAGCTTGGTCAGCATCCCACACAAACGAATGCTCCACATGCGGGTTTCACATGCCACCAACTCCACATTCACAGGCAACTTCAGCGCCACAGCCGTTTTCAGATAGCCCTCAATGCAAAGGCTCTAGACGCAAATATTGGTGTGAGAGCTAATTCAATCAAGGAAACACTGCATGTTGGTGAAGGGCATATTGAAGAAGGATCAGCCGAGTGGTTCTTGTGGGAGAACAACTCCATTTGGCTCACTAACTTCACACACCATCAGGCTTCCAAGCAGCTCTCAAGGAAACTCAGTTTTCACACTCTATGCTTAGTGCCCTTTGAGTGCATTATCTAGGAATGAATCTGGTAGAGCATCCCACACAAACGAATGCTCCACATGCGGGTTTCACATGCCACCAACTCCACATTCACAGGCAACTTCAGCGCCACAGCCGTTTTCAGATAGCCCTCAATGCAAAGGCTCTAGACGCAAATATTGGTGTGAGAGCTAATTCAATCAAGGAAACACTGCATGTTGGTGAAGAGCATATTGAAGAAGGATCAGCCGAGTGGTTCTTGTGGGAGAACAACTCCATTTGGCTCACTAACTTCACACACCATCAGGCTTCCAAGCAGCTCTCAAGGAAACTCAGTTTTCACACTCTATGCTTAGTGCCCTTTGAGTGCATTATCTAGGAATGAACCTGGTAGAGCATCCCACACAAACGAATGCTCCACATGCGGGTTTCACATGCCACCAACTCCACATTCACAGGCAACTTCAGCGCCACAGCCGTTTTCAGATAGCCCTCAATGCAAAGGCTCTAGACGCAAATATTGGTGTGAGAGCTAATTCAATCAAGGAAACACTGCATGTTGGTGAAGGGCATATTGAAGAAGGATCAGCCGAGTGGTTCTTGTGGGAGAACAACTCCATTTGGCTCACTAACTTCACAAACCATCAGGCTTCCAAGCAGCTCTCAAGGAAACTCAGTTTTCACACTCTATGCTTAGTGCTCTTTGTGTGCCTAGGACTGAAGTGAAGCTTGGTCAGCATCCCACACAAACGAATGCTCCACATGCGGGTTTCACATGCCAGCAACTCCACATTCACAGGCAACTTCAGCGCCACAGCCGTTTTCAGATAGCCCTCAATGCAAAGGCTCTAGACGCAAATATTGGTGTGAGAGCTAATTCAATCAAGGAAACACTGCATGTTGGTGAAGGGCATATTGAAGAAGGATCAGCCGAGTGGTTCTTGTGGGAGAACAACTCCATTTGGCTCACTAACTTCACACACCATCAGGCTTCCAAGCAGCTCTCAAGGAAACTCAGTTTTCACACTCTATGCTTAGTGCGCTTTGTGTGCCTAGGACTGAAATGAAGCTTGGTCAGCATCCCACAAAAACGAATGCTCCACATGCGGGTTTCACATGCCACCAACTCCACATTCACAGGCAACTTCAGCGCCACAGCCGTTTTCAGATAGCCCTCAATGCAAAGGCTCTAGACGCAAATATTGGTGTGAGAGCTAATTCAATCAAGGAAACACTGCATGTTGGTGAAGGGCATATTGAAGAAGGATCAGCCGAGTGGTTCTTGTGGGAGAACAACTCCATTTGGCTCACTAACTTCACACACCATCAGGCTTCCAAGCAGCTCTCAAGGAAACTCAGTTTTCACACTCTATGCTTAGTGCCCTTTGAGTGCATTATCTAGGAATGAACCTGGTAGAGCATCCCACACAAACGAATGCTCCACATGCGGGTTTCACATGCCACCAACTCCACATTCACAGGCAACTTCAGCGCCACAGCCGTTTTCAGATAGCCCTCAATGCAAAGGCTCTAGACGCAAATATTGGTGTGAGAGCTAATTCAATCAAGGAAACACTGCATGTTGGTGAAGGGCATATTGAAGAAGGATCAGCCGAGTGGTTCTTGTGGGAGAACAACTCCATTTGGCTCACTAACTTCACACACCATCAGGCTTCCAAGCAGCTCTCAAGGAAACTCAGTTTTCACACTCTATGCTTAGTGCGCTTTGTGTGCCTAGGACTGAAATGAAGCTTGGTCAGCATCCCACACAAACGAATGCTCCACATGCGGGTTTCACATGCCACCAACTCCACATTCACAGGCAACTTCAGCGCCACAGCCGTTTTCAGATAGCCCTCAATGCAAAGGCTCTAGACGCAAATATTGGTGTGAGAGCTAATTCAATCAAGGAAACACTGCATGTTGGTGAAGGGCATATTGAAGAAGGATCAGCCGAGTGGTTCTTGTGGGAGAACAACTCCATTTGGCTCACTAACTTCACACACCATCAGGCTTCCAAGCAGCTCTCAGGAAACTCAGTTTTCACACTCTATGCTTAGTGCCCTTTGAGTGCATTATCTAGGAATGAATCTGGTAGAGCATCCCACACAAACGAATGCTCCACATGCGGGTTTCACATGCCACCAACTCCACATTCACAGGCAACTTCAGCGCCACAGCCGTTTTCAGATAGCCCTCAATGCAAAGGCTCTAGACGCAAATATTGGTGTGAGAGCTAATTCAATCAAGGAAACACTGCATGTTGGTGAAGGGCATATTGAAGAAGGATCAGCCGAGTGGTTCTTGTGGGAGAACAACTCCATTTGGCTCACTAACTTCACACACCATCAGGCTTCCAAGCAGCTCTCAAGGAAACTCAGTTTTCACACTCTATGCTTAGTGCCCTTTGAGTGCATTATCTAGGAATGAACCTGGTAGAGCATCCCACACAAACGAATGCTCCACATGCGGGTTTCACATGCCACCAACTCCACATTCACAGGCAACTTCAGCGCCACAGCCGTTTTCAGATAGCCCTCAATGCAAAGGCTCTAGACGCAAATATTGGTGTGAGAGCTAATTCAATCAAGGAAACACTGCATGTTGGTGAAGGGCATATTGAAGAAGGATCAGCCGAGTGGTTCTTGTGGGAGAACAACTCTATTTGGCTCACTAACTTCACAAACCATCAGGCTTCCAAGCAGCTCTCAAGGAAACTCAGTTTTCACACTGTATGCTTAGTGCTCTTTGTGTGCCTAGGACTGAAGTGAAGCTTGGTCAGCATCCCACACAAACGAATGCTCCACATGCGGGTTTCACATGCCAGCAACTCCACATTCACAGGCAACTTCAGCGCCACAGCCGTTTTCAGATAGCCCTCAATGCAAAGGCTCTAGACGCAAATATTGGTGTGAGAGCTAATTCAATCAAGGAAACACTGCATGTTGGTGAAGGGCATATTGAAGAAGGATCAGCCGAGTGGTTCTTGTGGGAGAACAACTCCATTTGGCTCACTAACTTCACACACCATCAGGCTTCCAAGCAGCTCTCAAGGAAACTCAGTTTTCACACTCTATGCTTAGTGCCCTTTGAGTGCATTATCTAGGAATGAATCTGGTAGAGCATCCCACACAAACGAATGCTCCACATGCGGGTTTCACATGCCACCAACTCCACATTCACAGGCAACTTCAGCGCCACAGCCGTTTTCAGATAGCCCTCAATGCAAAGGCTCTAGACGCAAATATTGGTGTGAGAGCTAATTCAATCAAGGAAACACTGCATGTTGGTGAAGGGCATATTGAAGAAGGATCAGCCGAGTGGTTCTTGTGGGAGAACAACTCCATTTGGCTCACTAACTTCACACACCATCAGGCTTCCAAGCAGCTCTCAAGGAAACTCAGTTTTCACACTCTATGCTTAGTGCCCTTTGAGTGCATTATCTAGGAATGAACCTGGTAGAGCATCCCACACAAACGAATGCTCCACATGCGGGTTTCACATGCCACCAACTCCACATTCACAGGCAACTTCAGCGCCACAGCCGTTTTCAGATAGCCCTCAATGCAAAGGCTCTAGACGCAAATATTGGTGTGAGAGCTAATTCAATCAAGGAAACACTGCATGTTGGTGAAGGGCATATTGAAGAAGGATCAGCCGAGTGGTTCTTGTGGGAGAACAACTCCATTTGGCTCACTAACTTCACAAACCATCAGGCTTCCAAGCAGCTTTCAAGGAAACTCAGTTTTCACACTGTATGCTTAGTGCTCTTTGTGTGCCTAGGACTGAAGTGAAGCTTGGTCAGCATCCCACACAAACGAATGCTCCACATGCGGGTTTCACATGCCAGCAACTCCACATTCACAGGCAACTTCAGCGCCACAGCCGTTTTCAGATAGCCCTCAATGCAAAGGCTCTAGACGCAAATATTGGTGTGAGAGCTAATTCAATCAAGGAAACACTGCATGTTGGTGCAGGGCATATTGAAGAAGGATCAGCCGAGTGGTTCTTGTGGGAGAACAACTCCATTTGGCTCACTAACTTCACACACCATCAGGCTTCCAAGCAGCTCTCAAGGAAACTCAGTTTTCACACTCTATGCTTAGTGCCCTTTGAGTGCATTATCTAGGAATGAACCTGGTAGAGCATCCCACACAAACGAATGCTCCACATGCGGGTTTCACATGCCACCAACTCCACATTCACAGGCAACTTCAGCGCCACAGCCGTTTTCAGATAGCCCTCAATGCAAAGGCTCTAGACGCAAATATTGGTGTGAGAGCTAATTCAATCAAGGAAACACTGCATGTTGGTGAAGGGCATATTGAAGAAGGATCAGCCGAGTGGTTCTTGTGGGAGAACAACTCCATTTGGCTCACTAACTTCACACACCATCAGGCTTCCAAGCAGCTCTCAAGGAAACTCAGTTTTCACACTCTATGCTTAGTGCCCTTTGTGTGCCTAGGACTGAAGTGAAGCTTGGTCAGCATCCCACACAAACGAATGCTCCACATGCGGGTTTCACATGCCACCAACTCCACATTCACAGGCAACTTCAGCTCCACAGCCGTTTTCAGACAGCCCTCAATGCAAAGGCTCTAGACGCAAATATTGGTGTGAGAGCTAATTCAATCAAGGAAACACTGCATGTTGGTGAAGGGCATATTGAAGAAGGATCAGCCGAGTGGTTCTTGTGGGAGAACAACTCCATTTGGCTCACTAACTTCACACGCCATCAGGCTTCCAAGCAGCTCTCAAGGAAACTCAGTTTTCACACTCTATGTTTAGTGCCCTTTGAATGCATTATCTAGGAATGAACCTGGTAGAGCATCCCACACAAACGAATGCTCCACATGCGGGTTTCACATGCCACCAACTCCACATTCACAGGCAACTTCAGCGCCACAGCCGTTTTCAGATAGCCCTCAATGCAAAGGCTCTAGACGCAAATATTGGTGTGAGAGCTAATTCAATCAAGGAAACACTGCATGTTGGTGAAGGGCATATTGAAGAAGGATCAGCCGAGTGGTTCTTGTGGGAGAACAACTCCATTTGGCTCACTAACTTCACACACCATCAGGCTTCCAAGCAGCTCTCAAGGAAACTTAGTTTTCACACTCTATGCTTAGTGCCCTTTGAGTGCATTATCTAGGAATGAACCTAGTAGAGCATCCCACACAAACGAATGCTCCACATGCGGGTTTCACATGCCACCAACTCCACATTCACAGGCAACTTCAGCGCCACAGCCGTTTTCAGATAGCCCTCAATGCAAAGGCTTTAGACGCAAATATTGGTGTGAGAGCTAATTCAATCAAGGAAACACTGCATGTTGGTGAAGGGCATATTGAAGAAGGATCAGCCGAGTGGTTCTTGTGGGAGAACAACTCCATTTGGCTCACTAACTTCACACACCATCAGGCTTCCAAGCAGCTCTCAAGGAAACTCAGTTTTCACACTGTATGCTTAGTGCCCTTTGTGTGCCTAGGACTGAAATGAAGCTTGGTCAGCATCCCACACAAACGAATGCTCCACATGCGGGTTTCACATGCCACCAACTCCACATTCACAGGCAACTTCAGCGCCACAGCCGTTTTCAGATAGCCCTCAATGCAAAGGCTCTAGACGCAAATATTGGTGTGAGAGCTAATTCAATCAAGGAAACACTGCATGTTGGTGAAGGGCATATTGAAGAAGGATCAGCCGAGTGGTTCTTGTGGGAGAACAACTCCATTTGGCTCACTAACTTCACACACCATCAGGCTTCCAAGCAGCTCTCAAGGAAACTCAGTTTTCACACTCTATGCTTAGTGCCCTTTGAGTGCATTATCTAGGAATGAATCTGGTAGAGCCTCCCACACAAACGAATGCTCCACATGCGGGTTTCACATGCCACCAACTCCACATTCACAGGCAACTTCAGCGCCACAGCCGTTTTCAGATAGCCCTCAATGCAAAGGCTCTAGACGCAAATATTGGTGTGAGAGCTAATTCAATCAAGGAAACACTGCATGTTGGTGAAGGGCATATTGAAGAAGGATCAGCCGAGTGGTTCTTGTGGGAGAACAACTCCATTTGGCTCACTAACTTCACACACCATCAGGCTTCCAAGCAGCTCTCAAGGAAACTCAGTTTTCACACTCTATGCTTAGTGCCCTTTGTGTGCCTAGGACTGAAATGATGCTTGGTCAGCATCCCACACAAACGAATGCTCCACATGCGGGTTTCACATGCCACCAACTCCACATTCACAGGCAACTTCAGCGCCACAGCCGTTTTCAGATAGCCCTCAATGCAAAGGCTCTAGACGCAAATATTGGTGTGAGAGCTAATTCAATCAAGGAAACACTGCATGTTGGTGAAGGGCATATTGAAGAAGGATCAGCCGAGTGGTTCTTGTGGGAGAACAACTCCATTTGGCTCACTAACTTCACAAACCATCAGGCTTCCAAGCAGCTCTCAAGGAAACTCAGTTTTCACACTCTATGCTTAGTGCTCATTGTGTGCCTAGGACTGAAGTGAAGCTTGGCCAGAATCCCACACAAACGAATGCTCCACATGCGGGTTTCACATGCCACCAACTCCACATTCACAGGCAACTTCAGCGCCACAGCCGTTTTCAGATAGCCCTCAATGCAAAGGCTCTAGACGCAAATATTGGTGTGAGAGCTAATTCAATCAAGGAAACACTGCATGTTGGTGAAGGGCATATTGAAGAAGGATCAGCCGAGTGGTTCTTGTGGGAGAACAACTCCATTTGGCTCACTAACTTCACACACCATCAGGCTTCCAAGCAGCTCTCAAGGAAACTCAGTTTTCACACTCTATGTTTAGTGCCCTTTGAATGCATTATCTAGGAATGAACCTGGTAGAGCATCCCACACAAACGAATGCTCCACATGCGGGTTTCACATGCCACCAACTCCACATTCACAGGCAACTTCAGCGCCACAGCCGTTTTCAGATAGCCCTCAATGCAAAGGCTCTAGACGCAAATATTGGTGTGAGAGCTAATTCAATCAAGGAAACACTGCATGTTGGTGAAGGGCATATTGAAGAAGGATCAGCCGAGTGGTTCTTGTGGGAGAACAACTCCATTTGGCTCACTAACTTCACACACCATCAGGCTTCCAAGCAGCTCTCAAGGAAACTCAGTTTTCACACTCTATGCTTAGTGCCCTTTGAGTGCATTATCTAGGAATGAACCTGGTAGAGCATCCCACACAAACGAATGCTCCACATGCGGGTTTCACATGCCACCAACTCCACATTCACAGGCAACTTCAGCGCCACAGCCGTTTTCAGATAGCCCTCAATGCAAAGGCTCTAGACGCAAATATTGGTGTGAGAGCTAATTCAATCAAGGAAACACTGCATGTTGGTGAAGGGCATATTGAAGAAGGATCAGCCGAGTGGTTCTTGTGGGAGAACAACTCCATTTGGCTCACTAACTTCACACACCATCAGGCTTCCAAGCAGCTCTCAAGGAAACTCAGTTTTCACACTCTATGCTTAGTGCCCTTTGTGAGCCTAGGACTGAAATGAAGGTTGGTGAGCCTCCCACACAAACGAATGCTCCACATGCGGGTTTCACATGCCACCAACTCCACATTCACAGGCAACTTCAGCGCCACAGCCGTTTTCAGATAGCCCTCAATGCAAAGGCTCTAGACGCAAATATTGGTGTGAGAGCTAATTCAATCAAGGAAGCACTGCATGTTGGTGAAGGGCATATTGAAGAAGGATCAGCCGAGTGGTTCTTGTGGGAGAACAACTCCATTTGGCTCACTAACTTCACACACCATCAGGCTTCCAAGCAGCTCTCAAGGAAACTCAGTTTTCACACTCTATGCTTAGTGCCATTTGAGTGCATTATCTAGGAATGAATCTGGTAGAGCATCCCACACAAACGAATGCTCCACATGCGGGTTTCACATGCCACCAACTCCACATTCACAGGCAACTTCAGCGCCACAGCCGTTTTCAGATAGCCCTCAATGCAAAGGCTCTAGACGCAAATATTGGTGTGAGAGCTAATTCAATCAAGGAAACACTGCATGTTGGTGAAGGGCATATTGAAGAAGGATCAGCCGAGTGGTTCTTGTGGGAGAACAACTCCATTTGGCTCACTAACTTCACACACCATCAGGCTTCCAAGCAGCTCTCAAGGAAACTCAGTTTTCACACTCTATGTTTAGTGCCCTTTGAATGCATTATCTAGGAATGAACCTGGTAGAGCATCCCACACAAACGAATGCTCCACATGCGGGTTTCACATGCCACCAACTCCACATTCACAGGCAACTTCAGCGCCACAGCCGTTTTCAGATAGCCCTCAATGCAAAGGCTCTAGACGCAAATATTGGTGTGAGAGCTAATTCAATCAAGGAAACACTGCATGTTGGTGAAGGGCATATTGAAGAAGGATCAGCCGAGTGGTTCTTGTGGGAGAACAACTCCATTTGGCTCACTAACTTCACACACCATCAGGCTTCCAAGCAGCTCTCAAGGAAACTCAGTTTTCACACTCTATGCTTAGTGCCCTTTGTGTGCCTAGGACTGAAGTGAAGCTTGGTCAGCATCCCACACAAACGAATGCTCCACATGCGGGTTTCACATGCCACCAACTCCACATTCACAGGCAACTTCAGCTCCACAGCCGTTTTCAGACAGCCCTCAATGCAAAGGCTCTAGACGCAAATATTGGTGTGAGAGCTAATTCAATCAAGGAAACACTGCATGTTGGTGAAGGGCATATTGAAGAAGGATCAGCCGAGTGGTTCTTGTGGGAGAACAACTCCATTTGGCTCACTAACTTCACACACCATCAGGCTTCCAAGCAGCTCTCAAGGAAACTCAGTTTTCACACTCTATGTTTAGTGCCCTTTGAATGCATTATCTAGGAATGAACCTGGTAGAGCATCCCACACAAACGAATGCTCCACATGCGGGTTTCACATGCCACCAACTCCACATTCACAGGCAACTTCAGCGCCACAGCCGTTTTCAGATAGCCCTCAATGCAAAGGCTCTAGACGCAAATATTGGTGTGAGAGCTAATTCAATCAAGGAAACAATGCATGTTGGTGAAGGGCATATTGAAGAAGGATCAGCCGAGTGGTTCTTGTGGGAGAACAACTCCATTTGGCTCACTAACTTCACACACCATCAGGCTTCCAAGCAGCTCTAAAGGAAACTTAGTTTTCACACTCTATGCTTAGTGCCCTTTGAGTGCATTATCTAGGAATGAACCTAGTAGAGCATCCCACACAAACGAATGCTCCACATGCGGGTTTCACATGCCACCAACTCCACATTCACAGGCAACTTCAGCGCCACAGCCGTTTTCAGATAGCCCTCAATGCAAAGGCTTTAGACGCAAATATTGGTGTGAGAGCTAATTCAATCAAGGAAACACTGCATGTTGGTGAAGGGCATATTGAAGAAGGATCAGCCGAGTGGTTCTTGTGGGAGAACAACTCCATTTGGCTCACTAACTTCACACACCATCAGGCTTCCAAGCAGCTCTCAAGGAAACTCAGTTTTCACACTCTATGCTTAGTGCCCTTTGTGTGCCTAGGACTGAAATGAAGCTTGGTCAGCATCCCACACAAACGAATGCTCCACATGCGGGTTTCACATGCCACCAACTCCACATTCACAGGCAACTTCAGCGCCACAGCCGTTTTCAGATAGCCCTCAATGCAAAGGCTCTAGACGCAAATATTGGTGTGAGAGCTAATTCAATCAAGGAAACACTGCATGTTGGTGAAGGGCATATTGAAGAAGGATCAGCCGAGTGGTTCTTGTGGGAGAACAACTCCATTTGGCTCACTAACTTCACACACCATCAGGCTTCCAAGCAGCTCTCAAGGAAACTCAGTTTTCACACTCTATGCTTAGTGCCCTTTGAGTGCATTATCTAGGAATGAATCTGGTAGAGCATCCCACACAAACGAATGCTCCACATGCGGGTTTCACATGCCACCAACTCCACATTCACAGGCAACTTCAGCGCCACAGCCGTTTTCAGATAGCCCTCAATGCAAAGGCTCTAGACGCAAATATTGGTGTGAGAGCTAATTCAATCAAGGAAACACTGCATGTTGGTGAAGGGCATATTGAAGAAGGATCAGCCGAGTGGTTCTTGTGGGAGAACAACTCCATTTGGCTCACTAACTTCACACACCATCAGGCTTCCAAGCAGCTCTCAAGGAAACTCAGTTTTCACACTCTATGCTTAGTGCCCTTTGTGTGCCTAGGACTGAAATGATGCTTGGTCAGCATCCCACACAAACGAATGCTCCACATGCGGGTTTCACATGCCACCAACTCCACATTCACAGGCAACTTCAGCGCCACAGCCGTTTTCAGATAGCCCTCAATGCAAAGGCTCTAGACGCAAATATTGGTGTGAGAGCTAATTCAATCAAGGAAACACTGCATGTTGGTGAAGGGCATATTGAAGAAGGATCAGCCGAGTGGTTCTTGTGGGAGAACAACTCCATTTGGCTCACTAACTTCACAAACCATCAGGCTTCCAAGCAGCTCTCAAGGAAACTCAGTTTTCACACTCTATGCTTAGTGCTCATTGTGTGCCTAGGACTGAAGTGAAGCTTGGCCAGAATCCCACACAAACGAATGCTCCACATGCGGGTTTCACATGCCACCAACTCCACATTCACAGGCAACTTCAGCGCCACAGCCGTTTTCAGATAGCCCTCAATGCAAAGGCTCTAGACGCAAATATTGGTGTGAGAGCTAATTCAATCAAGGAAACACTGCATGTTGGTGAAGGGCATATTGAAGAAGGATCAGCCGAGTGGTTCTTGTGGGAGAACAACTCCATTTGGCTCACTAACTTCACACACCATCAGGCTTCCAAGCAGCTCTCAAGGAAACTCAGTTTTCACACTCTATGTTTAGTGCCCTTTGAATGCATTATCTAGGAATGAACCTGGTAGAGCATCCCACACAAACGAATGCTCCACATGCGGGTTTCACATGCCACCAACTCCACATTCACAGGCAACTTCAGCGCCACAGCCGTTTTCAGATAGCCCTCAATGCAAAGGCTCTAGACGCAAATATTGGTGTGAGAGCTAATTCAATCAAGGAAACACTGCATGTTGGTGAAGGGCATATTGAAGAAGGATCAGCCGAGTGGTTCTTGTGGGAGAACAACTCCATTTGGCTCACTAACTTCACACACCATCAGGCTTCCAAGCAGCTCTCAAGGAAACTCAGTTTTCACACTCTATGCTTAGTGCCCTTTGAGTGCATTATCTAGGAATGAACCTGGTAGAGCATCCCACACAAACGAATGCTCCACATGCGGGTTTCACATGCCACCAACTCCACATTCACAGGCAACTTCAGCGCCACAGCCGTTTTCAGATAGCCCTCAATGCAAAGGCTCTAGACGCAAATATTGGTGTGAGAGCTAATTCAATCAAGGAAACACTGCATGTTGGTGAAGGGCATATTGAAGAAGGATCAGCCGAGTGGTTCTTGTGGGAGAACAACTCCATTTGGCTCACTAACTTCACACACCATCAGGCTTCCAAGCAGCTCTCAAGGAAACTCAGTTTTCACACTCTATGCTTAGTGCCCTTTGTGAGCCTAGGACTGAAATGAAGGTTGGTGAGCCTCCCACACAAACGAATGCTCCACATGCGGGTTTCACATGCCACCAACTCCACATTCACAGGCAACTTCAGCGCCACAGCCGTTTTCAGATAGCCCTCAATGCAAAGGCTCTAGACGCAAATATTGGTGTGAGAGCTAATTCAATCAAGGAAACACTGCATGTTGGTGAAGGGCATATTGAAGAAGGATCAGCCGAGTGGTTCTTGTGGGAGAACAACTCCATTTGGCTCACTAACTTCACACACCATCAGGCTTCCAAGCAGCTCTCAAGGAAACTCAGTTTTCACACTCTATGCTTAGTGCCATTTGAGTGCATTATCTAGGAATGAATCTGGTAGAGCCTCCCACACAAACGAATGCTCCACATGCGGGTTTCACATGCCACCAACTCCACATTCACAGGCAACTTCAGCGCCACAGCCGTTTTCAGATAGCCCTCAATGCAAAGGCTCTAGACGCAAATATTGGTGTGAGAGCTAATTCAATCAAGGAAACACTGCATGTTGGTGAAGGGCATATTGAAGAAGGATCAGCCGAGTGGTTCTTGTGGGAGAACAACTCCATTTGGCTCACTAACTTCACACACCATCAGGCTTCCAAGCAGCTCTCAAGGAAACTCAGTTTTCACACTCTATGTTTAGTGCCCTTTGAATGCATTATCTAGGAATGAACCTGGTAGAGCATCCCACACAAACGAATGCTCCACATGCGGGTTTCACATGCCACCAACTCCACATTCACAGGCAACTTCAGCGCCACAGCCGTTTTCAGATAGCCCTCAATGCAAAGGCTCTAGACGCAAATATTGGTGTGAGAGCTAATTCAATCAAGGAAACACTGCATGTTGGTGAAGGGCATATTGAAGAAGGATCAGCCGAGTGGTTCTTGTGGGAGAACAACTCCATTTGGCTCACTAACTTCACACACCATCAGGCTTCCAAGCAGCTCTCAAGGAAACTCAGTTTTCACACTCTATGCTTAGTGCCCTTTGTGTGCCTAGGACTGAAATGATGCTTGGTCAGCATCCCACACAAACGAATGCTCCACATGCGGGTTTCACATGCCACCAACTCCACATTCACAGGCAACTTCAGCGCCACAGCCGTTTTCAGATAGCCCTCAATGCAAAGGCTCTAGACGCAAATATTGGTGTGAGAGCTAATTCAATCAAGGAAACACTGCATGTTGGTGAAGGGCATATTGAAGAAGGATCAGCCGAGTGGTTCTTGTGGGAGAACAACTCCATTTGGCTCACTAACTTCACACACCATCAGGCTTCCAAGCAGCTCTCAAGGAAACTCAGTTTTCACACTCTATGTTTAGTGCCCTTTGAATGCATTATCTAGGAATGAACCTGGTAGAGCATCCCACACAAACGAATGCTCCACATGCGGGTTTCACATGCCACCAACTCCACATTCACAGGCAACTTCAGCGCCACAGCCGTTTTCAGATAGCCCTCAATGCAAAGGCTCTAGACGCAAATATTGGTGTGAGAGCTAATTCAATCAAGGAAACACTGCATGTTGGTGAAGGGCATATTGAAGAAGGATCAGCCGAGTGGTTCTTGTGGGAGAACAACTCCATTTGGCTCACTAACTTCACACACCATCAGGCTTCCAAGCAGCTCTCAAGGAAACTCAGTTTTCACACTCTATGCTTAGTGCCCTTTGAGTGCATTATCTAGGAATGAACCTGGTAGAGCATCCCACACAAACGAATGCTCCACATGCGGGTTTCACATGCCACCAACTCCACATTCACAGGCAACTTCAGCGCCACAGCCGTTTTCAGATAGCCCTCAATGCAAAGGCTCTAGACGCAAATATTGGTGTGAGAGCTAATTCAATCAAGGAAACACTGCATGTTGGTGAAGGGCATATTGAAGAAGGATCAGCCGAGTGGTTCTTGTGGGAGAACAACTCCATTTGGCTCACTAACTTCACACACCATCAGGCTTCCAAGCAGCTCTCAAGGAAACTCAGTTTTCACACTCTATGGTTAGTGCCCTTTGTGAGCCTAGGACTGAAATGAAGGTTGGTGAGCCTCCCACACAAACGAATGCTCCACATGCGGGTTTCACATGCCACCAACTCCACATTCACAGGCAACTTCAGCGCCACAGCCGTTTCAGATAGCCCTCAATGCAAAGGCTCTAGACGCAAATATTGGTGTGAGAGCTAATTCAATCAAGGAAACACTGCATGTTGGTGAAGGGCATATTGAAGAAGGATCAGCCGAGTGGTTCTTGTGGGAGAACAACTCCATTTGGCTCACTAACTTCACACACCATCAGGCTTCCAAGCAGCTCTCAAGGAAACTCAGTTTTCACACTCTATGCTTAGTGCCCTTTGAGTGCATTATCTAGGAATGAATCTGGTAGAGCATCCCACACAAACGAATGCTCCACATGCGGGTTTCACATGCCACCAACTCCACATTCACAGGCAACTTCAGCGCCACAGCCGTTTTCAGATAGCCCTCAATGCAAAGGCTCTAGACGCAAATATTGGTGTGAGAGCTAATTCAATCAAGGAAACACTGCATGTTGGTGAAGGGCATATTGAAGAAGGATCAGCCGAGTGGTTCTTGTGGGAGAACAACTCCATTTGGCTCACTAACTTCACACACCATCAGGCTTCCAAGCAGCTCTCAAGGAAACTCAGTTTTCACACTCTATGCTTAGTGCCCTTTGTGTGCCTAGGACTGAAATGATGCTTGGTCAGCATCCCACACAAACGAATGCTCCACATGCGGGTTTCACATGCCACCAACTCCACATTCACAGGCAACTTCAGCGCCACAGCCGTTTTCAGATAGCTCTCAATGCAAAGGCTCTAGACGCAAATATTGGTGTGAGAGCTAATTCAATCAAGGAAACACTGCATGTTGGTGAAGGGCATATTGAAGAAGGATCAGCCGAGTGGTTCTTGTGGGAGAACAACTCCATTTGGCTCACTAACTTCACAAAACATCAGGCTTCCAAGCAGCTCTCAAGGAAACTCAGTTTTCACACTCTATGCTTAGTGCTCATTGTGTTCCTAGGACTGAAGTGAAGCTTGGCCAGAATCCTACACAAACGAATGCTCCACATGCGGGTTTCACATGCCACCAACTCCACATTCACAGGCAACTTCAGCGCCACAGCCGTTTTCAGATAGCCCTCAATGCAAAGGCTCTAGACGCAAATATTGGTGTGAGAGCTAATTCAATCAGGAAACACTGCATGTTGGTGAAGGGCATATTGAAGAAGGATCAGCCGAGTGGTTCTTGTGGGAGAACAACTCCATTTGGCTCACTAACTTCACACACCATCAGGCTTCCAAGCAGCTCTCAAGGAAACTCAGTTTTCACACTCTATGTTTAGTGCCCTTTGAATGCATTATCTAGGAATGAACCTGGTAGAGCATCCACACAAACGAATGCTCCACATGCGGGTTTCACATGCCACCAACTCCACATTCACAGGCAACTTCAGCGCCACAGCCGTTTTCAGATAGCCCTCAATGCAAAGGCTCTAGACGCAAATATTGGTGTGAGAGCTAATTCAATCAAGGAAACACTGCATGTTGGTGAAGGGCATATTGAAGAAGGATCAGCCGAGTGGTTCTTGTGGGAGAACAACTCCATTTGGCTCACTAACTTCACACACCATCAGGCTTCCAAGCAGCTCTCAAGGAAACTCAGTTTTCACACTCTATGCTTAGTGCCCTTTGAGTGCATTATCTAGGAATGAACCTGGTAGAGCATCCCACACAAACGAATGCTCCACATGCGGGTTTCACATGCCACCAACTCCACATTCACAGGCAACTTCAGCGCCACAGCCGTTTTCAGATAGCCCTCAATGCAAAGGCTCTAGACGCAAATATTGGTGTGAGAGCTAATTCAATCAAGGAAACACTGCATGTTGGTGAAGGGCATATTGAAGAAGGATCAGCCGAGTGGTTCTTGTGGGAGAACAACTCCATTTGGCTCACTAACTTCACACACCATCAGGCTTCCAAGCAGCTCTCAAGGAAACTCAGTTTTCACACTCTATGGTTAGTGCCCTTTGTGAGCCTAGGACTGAAATGAAGGTTGGTGAGCCTCCCACACAAACGAATGCTCCACATGCGGGTTTCACATGCCACCAACTCCACATTCACAGGCAACTTCAGCGCCACAGCCGTTTTCAGATAGCCCTCAATGCAAAGGCTCTAGACGCAAATATTGGTGTGAGAGCTAATTCAATCAAGGAAACACTGCATGTTGGTGAAGGGCATATTGAAGAAGGATCAGCCGAGTGGTTCTTGTGGGAGAACAACTCCATTTGGCTCACTAACTTCACACACCATCAGGCTTCCAAGCAGCTCTCAAGGAAACTCAGTTTTCACACTCTATGCTTAGTGCCCTTTGAGTGCATTATCTAGGAATGAATCTGGTAGAGCATCCCACACAAACGAATGCTCCACATGCGGGTTTCACATGCCACCAACTCCACATTCACAGGCAACTTCAGCGCCACAGCCGTTTTCAGATAGCCCTCAATGCAAAGGCTCTAGACGCAAATATTGGTGTGAGAGCTAATTCAATCAAGGAAACACTGCATGTTGGTGAAGGGCATATTGAAGAAGGATCAGCCGAGTGGTTCTTGTGGGAGAACAACTCCATTTGGCTCACTAACTTCACACACCATCAGGCTTCCAAGCAGCTCTCAAGGAAACTCAGTTTTCACACTCTATGTTTAGTGCCCTTTGAATGCATTATCTAGGAATGAACCTGGTAGAGCATCCCACACAAACAAATGCTCCACATGCGGGTTTCACATGCCACCAACTCCACATTCACAGGCAACTTCAGCGCCACAGCCGTTTTCAGATAGCCCTCAATGCAAAGGCTCTAGACGCAAATATTGGTGTGAGAGCTAATTCAATCAAGGAAACACTGCATGTTGGTGAAGGGCATATTGAAGAAGGATCAGCCGAGTGGTTCTTGTGGGAGAACAACTCCATTTGGCTCACTAACTTCACACACCATCAGGCTTCCAAGCAGCTCTCAAGGAAACTCAGTTTTCACACTCTATGTTTAGTGCCCTTTGAATGCATTATCTAGGAATGAACCTGGTAGAGCATCCCACACAAACGAATGCTCCACATGCGGGTTTCACATGCCACCAACTCCACATTCACAGGCAACTTCAGCGCCACAGCCGTTTTCAGATAGCCCTCAATGCAAAGGCTCTAGACGCAAATATTGGTGTGAGAGCTAATTCAATCAAGGAAACACTGCATGTTGGTGAAGGGCATATTGAAGAAGGATCAGCCGAGTGGTTCTTGTGGGAGAACAACTCCATTTGGCTCACTAACTTCACACACCATCAGGCTTCCAAGCAGCTCTCAAGGAAACTCAGTTTTCACACTCTATGCTTAGTGCCCTTTGAGTGCATTATCTAGGAATGAACCTGGTAGAGCATCCCACACAAACGAATGCTCCACATGCGGGTTTCACATGCCACCAACTCCACATTCACAGGCAACTTCAGCGCCACAGCCGTTTTCAGATAGCCCTCAATGCAAAGGCTCTAGACGCAAATATTGGTGTGAGAGCTAATTCAATCAAGGAAACACTGCATGTTGGTGAAGGGCATATTGAAGAAGGATCAGCCGAGTGGTTCTTGTGGGAGAACAACTCCATTTGGCTCACTAACTTCACACACCATCAGGCTTCCAAGCAGCTCTCAAGGAAACTCAGTTTTCACACTCTATGTTTAGTGCCCTTTGAATGCATTATCTAGGAATGAACCTGGTAGAGCATCCCACACAAACGAATGCTCCACATGCGGGTTTCACATGCCACCAACTCCACATTCACAGGCAACTTCAGCGCCACAGCCGTTTTCAGATAGCCCTCAATGCAAAGGCTCTAGACGCAAATATTGGTGTGAGAGCTAATTCAATCAAGGAAACACTGCATGTTGGTGAAGGGCATATTGAAGAAGGATCAGCCGAGTGGTTCTTGTGGGAGAACAACTCCATTTGGCTCACTAACTTCACACACCATCAGGCTTCCAAGCAGCTCTCAAGGAAACTCAGTTTTCACACTCTATGCTTAGTGCCCTTTGAGTGCATTATCTAGGAATGAACCTGGTAGAGCATCCCACACAAACGAATGCTCCACATGCGGGTTTCACATGCCACCAACTCCACATTCACAGGCAACTTCAGCGCCACAGCCGTTTTCAGATAGCCCTCAATGCAAAGGCTCTAGACGCAAATATTGGTGTGAGAGCTAATTCAATCAAGGAAACACTGCATGTTGGTGAAGGGCATATTGAAGAAGGATCAGCCGAGTGGTTCTTGTGGGAGAACAACTCCATTTGGCTCACTAACTTCACACACCATCAGGCTTCCAAGCAGCTCTCAAGGAAACTCAGTTTTCACACTCTATGCTTAGTGCCCTTTGTGAGCCTAGGACTGAAATGAAGGTTGGTGAGCCTCCCACACAAACGAATGCTCCACATGCGGGTTTCACATGCCACCAACTCCACATTCAAAGGCAACTTCAGCGCCACAGCCGTTTTCAGATAGCCCTCAATGCAAAGGCTCTAGACGCAAATATTGGTGTGAGAGCTAATTCAATCAAGGAAACACTGCATGTTGGTGAAGGGCATATTGAAGAAGGATCAGCCGAGTGGTTCTTGTGGGAGAACAACTCCATTTGGCTCACTAACTTCACACACCATCAGGCTTCCAAGCAGCTCTCAAGGAAACTCAGTTTTCACACTCTATGCTTAGTGCCCTTTGAGTGCATTATCTAGGAAAGAACCTGGTAGAGCATCCCACACAAACGAATGCTCCACATGCGGGTTTCACATGCCACCAACTCCACATTCACAGGCAACTTCAGCGCCACAGCCGTTTTCAGATAGCCCTCAATGCAAAGGCTCTAGACGCAAATATTGGTGTGAGAGCTAATTCAATCAAGGAAACACTGCATGTTGGTGAAGGGCATATTGAAGAAGGATCAGCCGAGTGGTTCTTGTGGGAGAACAACTCCATTTGGCTCACTAACTTCACACACCATCAGGCTTCCAAGCAGCTCTCAAGGAAACTCAGTTTTCACACTCTATGTTTAGTGCCCTTTGAATGCATTATCTAGGAATGAACCTGGTAGAGCATCCCACACAAACGAATGCTCCACATGCGGGTTTCACATGCCACCAACTCCACATTCACAGGCAACTTCAGCGCCACAGCCGTTTTCAGATAGCCCTCAATGCAAAGGCTCTAGACGCAAATATTGGTGTGAGAGCTAATTCAATCAAGGAAACACTGCATGTTGGTGAAGGGCATATTGAAGAAGGATCAGCCGAGTGGTTCTTGTGGGAGAACAACTCCATTTGGCTCACTAACTTCACACACCATCAGGCTTCCAAGCAGCTCTCAAGGAAACTCAGTTTTCACACTCTATGCTTAGTGCCCTTTGAGTGCATTATCTAGGAATGAACCTGGTAGAGCATCCCACACAAACGAATGCTCCACATGCGGGTTTCACATGCCACCAACTCCACATTCACAGGCAACTTCAGCGCCACAGCCGTTTTCACATAGCCCTCAATGCAAAGGCTCTAGACGCAAATATTGGTGTGAGAGCTAATTCAATCAAGGAAACACTGCATGTTGGTGAAGGGCATATTGAAGAAGGATCAGCCGGGTGGTTCTTGTGGGAGAACAACTCCATTTGGCTCACTAACTTCACACACCATCAGGCTTCCAAGCAGCTCTCAAGGAAACTCAGTTTTCACACTCTATGCTTAGTGCCCTTTGAGTGCATTATCTAGGAATGAATCTGTAGAGCATCCCACACAAACGAATGCTCCACATGCGGGTTTCACATGCCACCAACTCCACATTCACAGGCACTTCAGCGCCACAGCCGTTTTCAGATAGCCCTCAATGCAAAGGCTCTAGACGCAAATATTGGTGTGAGAGCTAATTCAATCAAGGAAACACTGCATGTTGGTGAAGGGCATATTGAAGAAGGATCAGCCGAGTGGTTCTTGTGGGAGAACAACTCCATTTGGCTCACTAACTTCACACACCATCAGGCTTCCAAGCAGCTCTCAAGGAAACTCAGTTTTCACACTCTATGCTTAGTGCCCTTTGTGTGCCTAGGACTGAAATGAAGCTTGGTCAGCATCCCACACAAACGAATGCTCCACATGCGGGTTTCACATGCCACCAACTCCACATTCACAGGCAACTTCAGCGCCACAGCCGTTTTCAGATAGCCCTCAATGCAAAGGCTCTAGACGCAAATATTGGTGTGAGAGCTAATTCAATCAAGGAAACACTGCATGTTGGTGAAGGGCATATTGAAGAAGGATCAGCCGAGTGGTTCTTGTGGGAGAACAACTCCATTTGGCTCACTAACTTCACACACCATCAGGCTTCCAAGCAGCTCTCAAGGAAACTCAGTTTTCACACTCTATGCTTAGTGCCCCTTTGAGTGCATTATCTAGGAATGAACCTGGTAGAGCATCCCACACAAACGAATGCTCCACATGCGGGTTTCACATGCCACCAACTCCACATTCACAGGCAACTTCAGCGCCACAGCCGTTTTCATCAGATAGCCCTCAATGCAAAGGTTCTAGACGCAAATATTGGTGTGAGAGCTAATTCAATCAAGGAAACACTGCATGTTGGTGAAGGGCATATTGAAGAAGGATCAGCCGAGTGGTTCTTGTGGGAGAACAACTCCATTTGGCTCACTAACTTCACACACCATCAGGCTTCCAAGCAGCTCTCAAGGAAACTCAGTTTTCACACTCTATGCTTAGTGCCCTTTGTGTGCCTAGGACTGAAATGAAGCTTGGTCAGCATCCCACACAAACGAATGCTCCACATGCGGGTTTCACATGCCACCAACTCCACATTCACAGGCAACTTCAGCGCCACAGCCGTTTTCAGATAGCCCTCAATGCAAAGGCTCTAGACGCAAATATTGGTGTGAGAGCTAATTCAATCAAGGAAACACTGCATGTTGGTGAAGGGCATATTGAAGAAGGATCAGCCGAGTGGTTCTTGTGGGAGAACAACTCCATTTGGCTCACTAACTTCACACACCATCAGGCTTCCAAGCAGCTCTCAAGGAACTCAGTTTTCACACTCTATGCTTAGTGCCCTTTGAGTGCATTATCTAGGAAAGAACCTGGTAGAGCATCCCACACAAACGAATGCTCCACATGCGGGTTTCACATGCCACCAACTCCACATTCACAGGCAACTTCAGCGCCACAGCCGTTTTCAGATAGCCCTCAATGCAAAGGCTCTAGACGCAAATATTGGTGTGAGAGCTAATTCAATCAAGGAAACACTGCATGTTGGTGAAGGGCATATTGAAGAAGGATCAGCCGAGTGGTTCTTGTGGGAGAACAACTCCATTTGGCTCACTAACTTCACACACCATCAGGCTTCCCAGCAGCTCTCAAGGAAACTCAGTTTTCACACTCTATGCTTAGTGCCCTTTGTGTGCCTAGGACTGAAATGAAGCTTGGTCAGCATCCCACACAAACGAATGCTCCACATGCGGGTTTCACATGCCACCAACTCCACATTCACAGGCAACTTCAGCGCCACAGCCGTTTTCAGATAGCCCTCAATGCAAAGGCTCTAGACGCAAATATTGGTGTGAGAGCTAATTCAATCAAGGAAACACTGCATGTTGGTGAAGGGCATATTGAAGAAGGATCAGCCGAGTGGTTCTTGTGGGAGAACAACTCCATTTGGCTCACTAACTTCACACACCATCAGGCTTCCAAGCAGCTCTCAAGGAAACTCAGTTTTCACACTCTATGCTTAGTGCCCTTTGAGTGCATTATCTAGGAAAGAACCTGGTAGAGCATCCCACACAAACGAATGCTCCACATGCGGGTTTCACATGCCACCAACTCCACATTCACAGGCAACTTCAGCGCCACAGCCGTTTTCAGATAGCCCTCAATGCAAAGGCTCTAGACGCAAATATTGGTGTGAGAGCTAATTCAATCAAGGAAACACTGCATGTTGGTGAAGGGCATATTGAAGAAGGATCAGCCGAGTGGTTCTTGTGGGAGAACAACTCCATTTGGCTCACTAACTTCACACACCATCAGGCTTCCCAGCAGCTCTCAAGGAAACTCAGTTTTCACACTCTATGCTTAGTGCCCTTTGTGTGCCTAGGACTGAAATGAAGCTTGGTCAGCATCCCACACAAACGAATGCTCCACATGCGGGTTTCACATGCCACCAACTCCACATTCACAGGCAACTTCAGCGCCACAGCCGTTTTCAGATAGCCCTCAATGCAAAGGCTCTAGACGCAAATATTGGTGTGAGAGCTAATTCAATCAAGGAAACACTGCATGTTGGTGAAGGGCATATTGAAGAAGGATCAGCCGAGTGGTTCTTGTGGGAGAACAACTCCATTTGGCTCACTAACTTCACACACCATCAGGCTTCCAAGCAGCTCTCAAGGAAACTCAGTTTTCACACTCTATGCTTAGTGCCCTTTGAGTGCATTATCTAGGAATGAACCTGGTAGAGCATCCCACCCAAACGAATGCTCCACATGCGGGTTTCACATGCCACCAACTCCACATTCACAGGCAACTTCAGCGCCACAGCCGTTTTCAGATAGCCCTCAATGCAAAGGCTCTAGACGCAAATATTGGTGTGAGAGCTAATTCAATCAAGGAAACACTGCATGTTGGTGAAGGGCATATTGAAGAAGGATCAGCCGAGTGGTTCTTGTGGGAGAACAACTCCATTTGGCTCACTAACTTCACACACCATCAGGCTTCCAAGCAGCTCTCAAGGAAACTCAGTTTTCACACTCTATGCTTAGTGCCCTTTGTGTGCCTAGGACTGAAATGAAGCTTGGTCAGCATCCCACACAAACGAATGCTCCACATGCGGGTTTCACATGCCACCAACTCCACATTCACAGGCAACTTCAGCGCCACAGCCGTTTTCAGATAGCCCTCAATGCAAAGGCTCTAGACGCAAATATTGGTGTGAGAGCTAATTCAATCAAGGAAACACTGCATGTTGGTGAAGGGCATATTGAAGAAGGATCAGCCGAGTGGTTCTTGTGGGAGAACAACTCCATTTGGCTCACTAACTTCACACACCATCAGGCTTCCAAGCAGCTCTCAAGGAAACTCAGTTTTCACACTCTATGTTTAGTGCCCTTTGAATGCATTATCTAGGAATGAACCTGGTAGAGCATCCCACACAAACGAATGCTCCACATGCGGGTTTCACATGCCACCAACTCCACATTCACAGGCAACTTCAGCGCCACAGCCGTTTTCAGATAGCCCTCAATGCAAAGGCTCTAGACGCAAATATTGGTGTGAGAGCTAATTCAATCAAGGAAACACTGCATGTTGGTGAAGGGCATATTGAAGAAGGATCAGCCGAGTGGTTCTTGTGGGAGAACAACTCCATTTGGCTCACTAACTTCACACACCATCAGGCTTCCAAGCAGCTCTCAAGGAAACTCAGTTTTCACACTCTATGCTTAGTGCCCTTTGAGTGCATTATCTAGGAATGAATCTGTAGAGCATCCCACACAAACGAATGCTCCACATGCGGGTTTCACATGCCACCAACTCCACATTCACAGGCAACTTCAGCGCCACAGCCGTTTTCAGATAGCCCTCAATGCAAAGGCTCTAGACGCAAATATTGGTGTGAGAGCTAATTCAATCAAGGAAACACTGCATGTTGGTGAAGGGCATATTGAAGAAGGATCAGCCGAGTGGTTCTTGTGGGAGAACAACTCCATTTGGCTCACTAACTTCACACACCATCAGGCTTCCAAGCAGCTCTCAAGGAAACTCAGTTTTCACACTCTATGCTTAGTGCCCTTTGAATGCATTATCTAGGAATGAACCTGGTAGAGCATCCCACACAAACGAATGCTCCACATGCGGGTTTCACATGCCACCAACTCCACATTCACAGGCAACTTCAGCGCCACAGCCGTTTTCAGATAGCCCTCAATGCAAAGGCTCTAGACGCAAATATTGGTGTGAGAGTTAATTCAATCAAGGAAACACTGCATGTTGGTGAAGGGCATATTGAAGAAGGATCAGCCGAGTGGTTCTTGTGGGAGAACAACTCCATTTGGCTCACTAAAATCACACACCATCAGGCTTCCAAGCAGCTCTCAAGGAAACTTAGTTTTCACACTCTATGCTTAGTGCCCTTTGAGTGCATTATCTAGGAATGAACCTAGTAGAGCGTCCCACACAAACGAATGCTCCACATGCGGGTTTCACATGCCACCAACTCCACATTCACAGGCAACTTCAGCGCCACAGCCGTTTTCAGATAGCCCTCAATGCAAAGGCTCTAGACGCAAATATTGGTGTGAGAGCTAATTCAATCAAGGAAACACTGCATGTTGGTGAAGGGCATATTGAAGAAGGATCAGCCGAGTGGTTCTTGTGGGAGAACAACTCCATTTGGCTCACTAACTTCACACACCATCAGGCTTCCAAGCAGCTCTCAAGGAAACTCAGTTTTCACACTCTATGCTTAGTGCCCTTTGAGTGCATTATCTAGGAAAGAACCTGGTAGAGCATCCCACACAAACGAATGCTCCACATGCGGGTTTCACATGCCACCAACTCCACATTCACAGGCAACTTCAGCGCCACAGCCGTTTTCAGATAGCCCTCAATGCAAAGGCTCTAGACGCAAATATTGGTGTGAGAGCTAATTCAATCAAGGAAACACTGCATGTTGGTGAAGGGCATATTGAAGAAGGATCAGCCGAGTGGTTCTTGTGGGAGAACAACTCCATTTGGCTCACTAACTTCACACACCATCAGGCTTCCAAGCAGCTCTCAAGGAAACTCAGTTTTCACACTCTATGCTTAGTGCCCTTTGTGGCTAGGACTGAAATGAAGCTTGGTCAGCATCCCACACAAACGAATGCTCCACATGCGGGTTTCACATGCCACCAACTCCACATTCACAGGCAACTTCAGCGCCACAGCCGTTTTCAGATAGCCCTCAATGCAAAGGCTCTAGACGCAAATATTGGTGTGAGAGCTAATTCAATCAAGGAAACACTGCATGTTGGTGAAGGGCATATTGAAGAAGGATCAGCCGAGTGGTTCTTGTGGGAGAACAACTCCATTTGGCTCACTAACTTCACACACCATCAGGCTTCCAAGCAGCTCTCAAGGAAACTCAGTTTTCACACTCTATGCTTAGTGCCCTTTGAGTGCATTATCTAGGAATGAATCTGGTAGAGCATCCCACACAAACGAATGCTCCACATGCGGGTTTCACATGCCACCAACTCCACATTCACAGGCAACTTCAGCGCCACAGCCGTTTTCAGATAGCCCTCAATGCAAAGGCTCTAGACGCAAATATTGGTGTGAGAGCTAATTCAATCAAGGAAACACTGCATGTTGGTGAAGGGCATATTGAAGAAGGATCAGCCAAGTGGTTCTTGTGGGAGAACAACTCCATTTGGCTCACTAATTTCACACACCATCAGGCTTCCAAGCAGCTCTCAAGGAAACTCAGTTTTCACACTCTATGCTTAGTGCCCTTTGTGTGCCTAGGACTGAAATGATGCTTGGTCAGCATCCCACACAAACGAATGCTCCACATGCGGGATGTTTCACATGCCACCAACTCCACATTCACAGGCAACTTCAGCGCCACAGCCGTTTTCAGATAGCCCTCAATGCAAAGGCTCTAGACGCAAATATTGGTGTGAGAGCTAATTCAATCAAGGAAACACTGCATGTTGGTGAAGGGCATATTGAAGAAGGATCAGCCGAGTGGTTCTTGTGGGAGAACAACTCCATTTGGCTCACTAACTTCACAAACCATCAGGCTTCCAAGCAGCTCTCAAGGAAACTCAGTTTTCACACTCTATGCTTAGTGCTCTTTGTGTGCCTAGGACTGAAGTGAAGCTTGGTCAGCATCCCACACAAACGAATGCTCCACATGCGGGTTTCACATGCCACCAACTCTACATTCACAGGCAACTTCAGCGCCACAGCCGTTTTCAGATAGCCCACAATGCAAAGGCTCTAGACGCAAATATTGGTGTGAGAGCTAATTCAATCAAGGAAACACTGCATGTTGGTGAAGGGCATATTGAAGAAGGATCAGCCGAGTGGTTCTTGTGGGAGAACAACTCCATTTGGCTCACTAACTTCACACACCATCAGGCTTCCAAGCAGCTCTCAAGGAAACTCAGTTTTCACACTCTATGTTTAGTGCCCTTTGAATGCATTATCTAGGAATGAACCTGGTAGAGCATCCCACACAAACGAATGCTCCACATGCGGGTTTCACATGCCAGCAACTCCACATTCACAGGCAACTTCAGCGCCACAGCCGTTTTCAGATAGCCCTCAATGCAAAGGCTCTAGACGTAAATATTGGTGTGAGAACTAATTCAATCAAGGAAACACTGCATGTTGGTGAAGGGCATATTGAAGAAGGATCAGCCGAGTGGTTCTTGTGGGAGAACAACTCCATTTGGCTCACTAACTTCACACACCATCAGGCTTCCAAGCAGCTCTCAAGGAAACTCAGTTTTCACAGTCTATGTTTAGTGCCCTTTGAATGCATTATCTAGGAATGAACCTGGTAGAGCATCCCACACAAACGAATGCTCCACATGCGGGTTTCACATGCCACCAACTCCACATTCACAGGCAACTTCAGCGCCACAGCCGTTTTCAGATAGCCCTCAATGCAAAGGCTCTAGACGCAAATATTGGTGTGAGAGCTAATTCAATCAAGGAAACACTGCATGTTGGTGAAGGGCATATTGAAGAAGGATCAGCCGAGTGGTTCTTGTGGGAGAACAACTCCATTTGGCTCACTAACTTCACACACCATCAGGCTTCCAAGCAGCTCTCAAGGAAACTCAGTTTTCACACTCTATGCTTAGTGCCCTTTGAATGCATTATCTAGGAATGAACCTGGTAGAGCATCCACACAAACGAATGTTCCACATGCGGGTTTCACATGCCACCAACTCCACATTCACAGGCAACTTCAGCGCCACAGCCGTTTTCAGATAGCCCTCAATGCAAAGGCTCTAGACGCAAATATTGGTGTGAGAGCTAATTCAATCAAGGAAACACTGCATGTTGGTGAAGGGCATATTGAAGAAGGATCAGCCGAGTGGTTCTTGTGGGAGAACAACTCCATTTGGCTCACTAACTTCACACACCATCAGGCTTCCAAGCAGCTCTCAAGGAAACTCAGTTTTCACACTCTATGCTTAGTGCCCTTTGAGTGCATTATCTAGGAATGAATCTGGTAGAGCATCCCACACAAACGAATGCTCCACATGCGGGTTCTACACATGCCACCAACTCCACATTCACAGGCAACTTCAGCGCCACAGCCGTTTTCAGATAGCCCTCAATGCAAAGGCTCTAGACGCAAATATTGGTGTGAGAGCTAATTCAATCAAGGAAACACTGCATGTTGGTGAAGGGCATATTGAAGAAGGATCAGCCGAGTGGTTCTTGTGGGAGAACAACTCCATTTGGCTCACTAACTTCACACACCATCAGGCTTCCAAGCAGCTCTCAAGGAAACTCAGTTTTCACACTCTATGCTTAGTGCCCTTTGAGTGCATTATCTAGGAAAGAACCTGGTAGAGCATCCCACACAAACGAATGCTCCACATGCGGGTTTCACATGCCACCAACTCCACATTCACAGGCAACTTCAGCGCCACAGCCGTTTTCAGATAGCCCTCAATGCAAAGGCTCTAGACGCAAATATTGGTGTGAGAGCTAATTCAATCAAGGAAACACTGCATGTTGGTGAAGGGCATATTGAAGAAGGATCAGCCGAGTGGTTCTTGTGGGAGAACAACTCCATTTGGCTCACTAACTTCACACACCATCAGGCTTCCAAGCAGCTCTCAAGGAAACTCAGTTTTCACACTCTATGTTTAGTGCCCTTTGAATGCATTATCTAGGAATGAATCTGGTAGAGCATCCCACACAAACGAATGCTCCACATGCGGGTTTCACATGCCACCAACTCCACATTCACAGGCAACTTCAGCGCCACAGCCGTTTTCAGATAGCCCTCAATGCAAAGGCTCTAGACGCAAATATTGGTGTGAGAGCTAATTCAATCAAGGAAACACTGCATGTTGGTGAAGGGCATATTGAAGAAGGATCAGCCGAGTGGTTCTTGTGGGAGAACAACTCCATTTGGCTCACTAACTTCACACACCATCAGGCTTCCAAGCAGCTCTCAAGGAAACTCAGTTTTCACACTCTATGCTTAGTGCCCTTTGAGTGCATTATCTAGGAAAGAACCTGGTAGAGCATCCCACACAAACGAATGCTCCACATGCGGGTTTCACATGCCACCAACTCCACATTCACAGGCAACTTCAGCGCCACAGCCGTTTTCAGATAGCCCTCAATGCAAAGGCTCTAGACGCAAATATTGGTGTGAGAGCTAATTCAATCAAGGAAACACTGCATGTTGGTGAAGGGCATATTGAAGAAGGATCAGCCGAGTGGTTCTTGTGGGAGAACAACTCCATTTGGCTCACTAACTTCACACACCATCAGGCTTCCAAGCAGCTCTCAAGGAAACTCAGTTTTCACACTCTATGTTTAGTGCCCTTTGAATGCATTATCTAGAATGAATCTGGTAGAGCATCCCACACAAACGAATGCTCCACATGCGGGTTTCACATGCCACCAACTCCACATTCACAGGCAACTTCAGCGCCACAGCCGTTTTCAGATAGCCCTCAATGCAAAGGCTCTAGACGCAAATATTGGTGTGAGAGCTAATTCAATCAAGGAAACACTGCATGTTGGTGAAGGGCATATTGAAGAAGGATCAGCCGAGTGGTTCTTGTGGGAGAACAACTCCATTTGGCTCACTAACTTCACACACCATCAGGCTTCCAAGCAGCTCTCAAGGAAACTCAGTTTTCACACTCTATGCTTAGTGCCCTTTGTGTGCCTAGGACTGAAATGAGGTTTGGTCAGCATCCCACACAAACGAATGCTCCACATGCGGGTTTCACATGCCACCAACTCCACATTCACAGGCAACTTCAGCGCCACAGCCGTTTTCAGATAGCCCTCAATGCAAAGGCTCTAGACGCAAATATTGGTGTGAGAGCTAATTCAATCAAGGAAACACTGCATGTTGGTGAAGGGCATATTGAAGAAGGATCAGCCGAGTGGTTCTTGTGGGAGAACAACTCCATTTGGCTCACTAACTTCACACACCATCAGGCTTCCAAGCAGCTCTCAAGGAAACTCAGTTTTCACACTGTATGCTTAGTGCTCTTTGTGTGCCTAGGACTGAAGTGAAGCTTGGTCAGCATCCCACACAAACGAATGCTCCACATGCGGGTTTCACATGCCACCAACTCCACATTCACAGGCAACTTCAGCGCCACAGCCGTTTTCAGATAGCCCTCAATGCAAAGGCTCTAGACGCAAATATTGGTGTGAGAGCTAATTCAATCAAGGAAACACTGCATGTTGGTGAAGGGCATATTGAAGAAGGATCAGCCGAGTGGTTCTTGTGGGAGAACAACTCCATTTGGCTCACTAACTTCACACACCATCAGGCTTCCAAGCAGCTCTCAAGGAAACTCAGTTTTCACACTCTATGCTTAGTGCCCTTTGAGTGCATTATCTAGGAATGAATCTGGTAGAGCATCCCACTCAAACGAATGCTCCACATGCGGGGTTTCACATGCCACCAACTCCACATTCACAGGCAACTTCAGCGCCACAGCCGTTTTCAGATAGCCCTCAATGCAAAGGCTCTAGACGCAAATATTGGTGTGAGAGCTAATTCAATCAAGGAAACACTGCATGTTGGTGAAGGGCATATTGAAGAAGGATCAGCCGAGTGGTTCTTGTGGGAGAACAACTCCATTTGGCTCACTAAAATCACACACCATTAGGCTTCCAAGCAGCTCTCAAGGAAACTTAGTTTTCACACTCTATGCTTAGTGCCCTTTGAGTGCATTATCTAGGAATGAACCTAGTAGAGCATCCCACACAAACGAATGCTCCACATGCGGGTTTCACATGCCACCAACTCCACATTCACAGGCAACTTCAGCGCCACAGCCGTTTTCAGATAGCCCTCAATGCAAAGGCTCTAGACGCAAATATTGGTGTGAGAGCTAATTCAATCAAGGAAACACTGCATGTTGGTGAAGGGCATATTGAAGAAGGATCAGCCGAGTGGTTCTTGTGGGAGAACAACTCCATTTGGCTCACTAACTTCACACACCATCAGGCTTCCAAGCAGCTCTCAAGGAAACTCAGTTTTCACACTCTATGCTTAGTGCCCTTTGAGTGCATTATCTAGGAAAGAACCTGGTAGAGCATCCCACACAAACGAATGCTCCACATGCGGGTTTCACATGCCACCAACTCCACATTCACAGGCAACTTCAGCGCCACAGCCGTTTTCAGATAGCCCTCAATGCAAAGGCTCTAGACGCAAATATTGGTGTGAGAGCTAATTCAATCAAGGAAACACTGCATGTTGGTGAAGGGCATATTGAAGAAGGATCAGCCGAGTGGTTCTTGTGGGAGAACAACTCCATTTGGCTCACTAACTTCACACACCATCAGGCTTCCAAGCAGCTCTCAAGGAAACTCAGTTTTCACACTCTATGCTTAGTGCCCTTTGTGTGCCTAGGACTGAAATGAAGCTTGGTCAGCATCCCACACAAACGAATGCTCCACATGCGGGTTTCACATGCCACCAACTCCACATTCACAGGCAACTTCAGCGCCACAGCCGTTTTCAGATAGCCCTCAATGCAAAGGCTCTAGACGCAAATATTGGTGTGAGAGCTAATTCAATCAAGGAAACACTGCATGTTGGTGAAGGGCATATTGAAGAAGGATCAGCCGAGTGGTTCTTGTGGGAGAACAACTCCATTTGGCTCACTAACTTCACACACCATCAGGCTTCCAAGCAGCTCTCAAGGAAACTCAGTTTTCACACTCTATGCTTAGTGCCCTTTGTGTGCCTAGGACTGAAATGAAGCTTGGTCAGCATCCCACACAAACGAATGCTCCACATGCGGGTTTCACATGCCACCAACTCCACATTCACAGGCAACTTCAGCGCCACAGCCGTTTTCAGATAGCCCTCAATGCAAAGGCTCTAGACGCAAATATTGGTGTGAGAGCTAATTCAATCAAGGAAACACTGCATGTTGGTGAAGGGCATATTGAAGAAGGATCAGCCGAGTGGTTCTTGTGGGAGAACAACTCCATTTGGCTCACTAACTTCACACACCATCAGGCTTCCAAGCAGCTCTCAAGGAAACTCAGTTTTCACACTCTATGCTTAGTGCCCTTTGTGTGCCTAGGACTGAAATGAAGCTTGGTCAGCATCCCACACAAATGAATGCTCCACATGCGGGTTTCACATGCCAGCAACTCCACATTCACAGGCAACTTCAGCGCCACAGCCGTTTTCAGATAGCCCTCAATGCAAAGGCTCTAGACGCAAATATTGGCGTGAGAGCTAATTCAATCAAGGAAACACTGCATGTTGGTGAAGGGCATATTGAAGAAGGATCAGCCGAGTGGTTCTTGTGGGAGAACAACTCCATTTGGCTCACTAACTTCACACACCATCAGGCTTCCAAGCAGCTCTCAAGGAAACTCAGTTTTCACACTCTATGCTTAGTGCCCTTTGAATGCATTATCTAGGAATGAACCTGGTAGAGCATCCCACACAAACGAATGCTCCACATGCGTGTTTCACATGCCACCAACTCCACATTCACAGGCAACTTCAGCGCCACAGCCGTTTTCAGATAGCCCTCAATGCAAAGGCTCTAGACGCAAATATTGGTGTGAGAGCTAATTCAATCAAGGAAACACTGCATGTTGGTGAAGGGCATATTGAAGAAGGATCAGCCGAGTGGTTCTTGTGGGAGAACAACTCCATTTGGCTCACTAAAATCACACACCATCAGGCTTCCAAGCAGCTCTCAAGGAAACTTAGTTTTCACACTCTATGCTTAGTGCCCTTTGAGTGCATTATCTAGGAATGAACCTAGTAGAGCATCCCACACAAACGAATGCTCCACATGCGGGTTTCACATGCCACCAACTCCACATTCACAGGCAACTTCAGCGCCACAGCCGTTTTCAGATAGCCCTCAATGCAAAGGCTCTAGACGCAAATATTGGTGTGAGAGCTAATTCAATCAAGGAAACACTGCATGTTGGTGAAGGGCATATTGAAGAAGGATCAGCCGAGTGGTTCTTGTGGGAGAACAACTCCATTTGGCTCACTAAAATCACACACCATCAGGCTTCCAAGCAGCTCTCAAGGAAACTTAGTTTTCACACTCTATGCTTAGTGCCCTTTGAGTGCATTATCTAGGAATGAACCTAGTAGAGCATCCCACACAAACGAATGCTCCACATGCGGGTTTCACATGCCACCAACTCCACATTCACAGGCAACTTCAGCGCCACAGCCGTTTTCAGATAGCCCTCAATGCAAAGGCTCTAGACGCAAATATTGGTGTGAGAGCTAATTCAATCAAGGAAACACTGCATGTTGGTGAAGGGCATATTGAAGAAGGATCAGCCGAGTGGTTCTTGTGGGAGAACAACTCCATTTGGCTCACTAACTTCACACACCATCAGGCTTCCAAGCAGCTCTCAAGGAAACTCAGTTTTCACACTCTATGCTTAGTGCCCTTTGAGTGCATTATCTAGGAAAGAACCTGGTAGAGCATCCCACACAAACGAATGCTCCACATGCGGGTTTCACATGCCACCAACTCCACATTCACAGGCAACTTCAGCGCCACAGCCGTTTTCAGATAGCCCTCAATGCAAAGGCTCTAGACGCAAATATTGGTGTGAGAGCTAATTCAATCAAGGAAACACTGCATGTTGGTGAAGGGCATATTGAAGAAGGATCAGCCGAGTGGTTCTTGTGGGAGAACAACTCCATTTGGCTCACTAACTTCACACACCATCAGGCTTCCAAGCAGCTCTCAAGGAAACTCAGTTTTCACACTCTATGCTTAGTGCCCTTTGTGTGCCTAGGACTGAAATGAAGCTTGGTCAGCATCCCACACAAACGAATGCTCCACATGCGGGTTTCACATGCCACCAACTCCACATTCACAGGCAACTTCAGCGCCACAGCCGTTTTCAGATAGCCCTCAATGCAAAGGCTCTAGACGCAAATATTGGTGTGAGAGCTAATTCAATCAAGGAAACACTGCATGTTGGTGAAGGGGCATATTGAAGAAGGATCAGCCGAGTGGTTCTTGTGGGAGAACAACTCCATTTGGCTCACTAACTTCACACACCATCAGGCTTCCAAGCAGCTCTCAAGGAAACTCAGTTTTCACACTCTATGCTTAGTGCCCTTTGAGTGCATTATCTAGGAATGAATCTGGTAGAGCATCCCACACAAACGAATGCTCCACATGCGGGTTTCACATGCCACCAACTCCACATTCACAGGCAACTTCAGCGCCACAGCCGTTTTCAGATAGCCCTCAATGCAAAGGCTCTAGACGCAAATATTGGTGTGAGAGCTAATTCAATCAAGGAAACACTGCATGTTGGTGAAGGGCATATTGAAGAAGGATCAGCCGAGTGGTTCTTGTGGGAGAACAACTCCATTTGGCTCACTAACTTCACACACCATCAGGCTTCCAAGCAGCTCTCAAGGAACTCAGTTTTCACACTCTATGCTTAGTGCCCTTTGAGTGCATTATCTAGGAAAGAACCTGGTAGAGCATCCCACACAAACGAATGCTCCACATGCGGGTTTCACATGCCACCAACTCCACATTCACAGGCAACTTCAGCGCCACAGCCGTTTTCAGATAGCCCTCAATGCAAAGGCTCTAGACGCAAATATTGGTGTGAGAGCTAATTCAATCAAGGAAACACTGCATGTTGGTGAAGGGCATATTGAAGAAGGATCAGCCGAGTGGTTCTTGTGGGAGAACAACTCCATTTGGCTCACTAACTTCACACACCATCAGGCTTCCAAGCAGCTCTCAAGGAAACTCAGTTTTCACACTCTATGTTTAGTGCCCTTTGAATGCATTATCTAGGAATGAATCTGGTAGAGCATCCCACACAAACGAATGCTCCACATGCGGGTTTCACATGCCACCAACTCCACATTCACAGGCAACTTCAGCGCCACAGCCGTTTTCAGATAGCCCTCAATGCAAAGGCTCTAGACGCAAATATTGGTGTGAGAGCTAATTCAATCAAGGAAACACTGCATGTTGGTGAAGGGCATATTGAAGAAGGATCAGCA